>NC_091475.1:55954230-56254230 GCF_036971445.1 Narcine bancroftii
GTCAACTAAACACAATTTGCTGGAGGAGCTCAGTGGGATCAGCAGTGCCAGTGATGCCTTGATGAAGGGTTCCAGTCGGAAACATGGGCCATGTTTTTTTTTCTCCCACTGATGCTGCTGAGTTCCGAAAGCAGGTTGTGTTTAATTTCAGAATCCAGTGTCTCCAGCCTCCTGTTTGTCTCAAGCGGAATGCTCAAGATTGTTGTTCATGAAGTTGCAAATAAAAATCTTTTATTGCTACTGTGAGACCTCAGCTGTAACACGGCTTGCAATTCTGGTCCCTTTATTTTTGGAAAAATATAATTGTATTTGAGAGGTTTCAGTGAAGGTTCACCTCCCAGTGAGATCCTCCTTGTAGCACCAGAACATTACCCTCTGTACATGTTGTCCTCGGGGGCACTGTGGCGGAGTGGAGACTGTCGCCCACTTCTTTGCTGAATCCAGCTTCGCAGAATATGCGTAGAGGAGGATGCGTGGGGCTTTGCCATGGTTCATCCGCAGCGTAACAGAGGACTACCTGATCTATGGACTGTTCCCGGGGTTACACTCTGAGTCCGACATCCAGAACTGCTGGAAGACCATCACCTTGGAGAAAGACACTCTTTGGTCCACCCAAAACCTGATGGTCTCTCAGCATAACTGAAATGTCGGTCCAGGGAATGCTGCTGACTGTGCATTGGAGGCTGCAGGAGTATGTGCTGAGGCTTGGTGCAGCCAATGCAAGGGCGCTGTGAGGAAGGACCACAATCTAGAATCCTCCCATTACTGGGCACTGAGGGGCTGATTCTGAGGGGAAACCCCTCAACCAAGAAATGGGGGAGAAATGACAAGGTGCCACAGTGGTGGGGACAGAGTATTAAGAGAAGAATGTAAAATGTAGAACGATGACAATGTATCGATATGATTGACACTATGGATATTAAAAGTCTTGAAAGGTTTTCTTGTCTTGTAAATAATTTATTGTGAATAAAGTATATTTTTGGAAAAAAAAGATTCACGTGTGAAGTACCAGAGATGTGACGCTTGTCTTCTAAGGAAACATTGAGCAGGTTGAGGCACTGCTTATAAGAATTTTGATAGATGATCTTATTTATACAGCATGCACATACATCAGGCTACTTTTTCTCGACTACACCTCAGTTTTCAACACCACCATACCCTCAGTACTGGTCAATATGCTCCAAACCCTGGACTTCTGCAACTATATCCTTGATTTCCTCATTGGAAGACCGCAGTCAATATGAATCTGAAACAATGTCTCCTCCTCACTGACAATCAATAAGAATGTGTACATAGCTCACTGATCTACTCGCTCTCCACCCATGACTTTGTGGCTAGGCACGATTCAAATGCAATCTAAGAATTTGCCGATGACACCATGGTCGTCAGCAGAATCACAGACGGCAAGCAGGAAGTGCACAGGAGGGAGATAGATCAGCCAGCGGAGTGGTGTCACAACCACAACCTTGCACTCAATGTTAGCAAAACTAAGGAACTGATTGAGGACTTCAGGAGGGGGAAATTAGGAGAACACAAACCAGTTGTCATTGAGGGGCCAGCAGTGGAAAAGGTTAAGAACTTCAAATTCCTGGGTGTCAACATCTCTGAAGATCTATCCTGGGACTTCCACATCGATGCACTCACGAAGAAAGTTCACCAGTGGCTATATTTCATGAGGGGATTTGATATGTCACCAAAGAGTCTGGTGACATTGCAGAATGGAAAGCATTCTGAGTGGTTGCATCATTGTCCGGTGTGGCGATGCCAAAGTACAGGACTGGAAGAGACTACAGAGAGTTGTAAACTCAGCTATCACCATCAAAGGCATCAATCTTCATTCTATTAAGGACATCTACAAGAGGTGGTGCCTTAGGAAAGCAGCCTCTATCTGCAAGGACCCTCACTACCCAGGCTGTGCCCTCTTCACTCTGCTACCATCAGGAAGGAAGTACAGGAGCCTGAATACACAAACCCAATGGTACAAAAGCAGCTTCTTCCCCTTAACCATCAGATTACAAACAATGAAACACAGACACGATCTCACTTTCTCTTCATTTGCACTCATTTATTTATTTTTTGAACAATGTTTGCACTCTGCTGCCATAAATTTTGTGACATAGTCATGACAATAAATTTTGATTCTGATTCTGAAATTTGATAAGGCAAATGTTGAAAGATGGCTCCCATAACTGCGCAGTCTGAAGCAAGGGGTAGTGAAGAGATTTTTTTTTCTTATTCAGCGAGTCATGGATTTTTTTGGAATTCTTTGCTTCTGAGCGCTGAGATTGGGGACTTAGGGGTTATGGGCAACAGGAAGAAATGTGGAATTAAGGTCACATGATTATTTTGAATAAAAATTCAGGAACAACCACCCACCTGACCTCTGACTGTACCTTGTGCTCAATTTCCTGCCAAACCCATGCATGCTGACTCTCTGTACAGTGCTGAACTGTTCAAGTTCTGAGAGTTAATTCTATCCATAGAGACCAGCTTAGAAATCATTGATGAGGATGGCGTACTGCTGCGATGGCAGTCCTACCACTGGTTGTTATATAGGATAAGGTGAACTATTTTGTAACAACCTTCTCACTGTAGTGCACCACTGTGGGGTATATGTAGATGTATATGAGTGTGTGAACAGTTTCCTGAGATGGTGGAAGACATCAGTAAGTGAAGTATCTTCTGTTATTTGAATTTGGCATGTCTAAGTTACTTAAGAAGGCCCATACTCTTTGAGCTCTCATCATATGCTTCTGTTGCCTTGGCGTCCCACCAGAACATCCCTGTGTAGGTTGAAATCACCTTAAGAAGGTGGCCAGCAGCAATTTTTCTGTCAGTATCTCATAGGAGCAGATGAAAGATGGCAATGCCCACCTTCAGCAGTCCAAACAACAAGAGTTGCAGTCATCTGAGGAACCAGCAGGTCCAGTGTGGGATACCAGATGAGGGAGCGGCCCTGCATCTAGCAAGGAGAAGTGTTGGAAAGGACCCCTCAAACCAGGGTCAACTGGACAATGGTCTCTCACCAGACTGCTGGCAACTGGTTTCTGGGAGCCAAGATTCGGGGGTGGGGGGTAGTAAACACAATTCCCTGATGTTTTTGGAATTTGAAGCCAAGGGTCAAGGAGGTGTGATGATAGAAGACTCGAGTTTGGGCTCACTGCTGGAGAGGACAAAAGACACTTCAGCGACAGGGGTGTTACAGGAGTGTAGGGGGGTAGAGTCAGCAGAGGAACCAGTGGGATTCACAAACACTTGACAGCCCAGAGAGGAAGATCCTTCAGTTCTCCTTCTTGTTTGATGGTGGCGCTGCACTAATAGCACTCATTAGCCTTTTCTCCACTGGCACCTTGTCCCAAGAATTAACTGGGAATTTACTGGCACGAGGTTCAGTGGAAAAGGAACACTGTCCGAATGCCAGCATCAAATGATGTCATCTCATGCCAGGGATTAACCACCTACTCACATCCCAGCAGAGAGTCACCTGTTCCCAGTTGAAGGTAGAGCACTCTAATCCCTGGGAATGAGTTGTGTTCAGTGGAAAAGCAATTAGTGTCCCAGTTAAGGATGATCCAGTGGAAACGACACAAAGGGCCTCCTATCCCGGGACACTGCACGGCCAAGTAACTGGGATGCCAGTGGAAAAGGAGCTATAGTGTGCATTTGCAGGGTGAACCAAGAACAGATTTTTTGAGTGCATAACAATGAATGGAAACTTCAACCTTGACCTTGACAAAAACTGTGTGCTCCTTCCCATAAAATCCTTGAATACACAGGCATGTTGGGACCCTCTGCCCAATGAAATTAGGCAAATTTAATTAACATCAAATCCGATCCTTTCTAATGCCAGTAATTAGAGTGGTACATACGGATATGCAGAAATCATAGGCACAGAATTAGTCTTTATATCTTCTAAATGGTGCAGCTGAATTGCTCCTTTGTAATTCACTCCCACACACCCAGCGAATTCAACACAAGCAGTGAATCCTTCAATCTCAACTACCTTTCAAAGAGTGCAACAGTGCAAGTAATAAGCATTATATAATCGGAACACAATGGTCCCTTTAACATGATTGTGCCTTGATAAAGCCATCGAAAGATTGTTAACCAGAGAAACGGCTGAGATGAAGCATGAAAAATTGAGGCAAGATCACATCAAAAGAAAAGAGTGTTGCCACATTACTCCTGATGTTCTGCCTCTCAGAAACCGAGATGGTTACATGGGGTAGTGGTATGTTAGAACTGGGGCAGTGGCATTTCAACGAAACAACACTATTAAATTAAATCATGCCTGACCCTTTCATGATCTATCAGTGAAAATTACTCATCCTTTCTACTGCTTTACTATTAAATCATTTTTCTTTATATGCCTAAAGGAAGCTGGTTTAAGGAAATTAGCTTCCAGCTCTACAAGATGTTACTCACAGACTATTTTTGGTAATCCAAGTAAAGATGGGTTTTTTCATATTACTAGCTGTCAATCATCTGACTCTGGGCTTTTCAATCAGCTACAGTGACTCACCAGAGACGCAAGCTGGAAACGTTCAATCTTTTAAAATTCGATATTATGCACCACAATTTCAGTGTTTTTAAGTCGCCTGTCTCATTAAATTTTAACTTTGTGAATTCTGTCAGATTCATGATTATGAAACAAAATATTTCCGGGTGTAATATTTTGACATCAATATGTGGTGTATTTGATGACTGAATATCTATTGATGTACATCTGTAGTCCGAAGAGAATCTCCAATAAATCAGCCTCACTTTCAGAGCTCTCTTCACTTCCCGTGTATAACCCGACAGGTTATTTCACTTCAGGAATCCATTAGGCACATACATTACAGTGGGGTGATGCAGGAAAAATGGAACATACTGTCACTGATGCTGCTCAGGTCTGTGAAGTATATCGAGTGACCACATACTCATGTTGGTTGATTGGGTCTGAAAACTCATGATAACTCTCAGGAACTTCATTTGAAAGCAGAGTTCGAGTGAGCATGTGATGATGTATTCCTGACCAAGTGGATCCTGGGACACTGTGAGAAGCCAGGTTAAAGTCAACATCCAAGGGCAGAAAGGACAGCCAGGAAACTAGAGGCCTTGCGTCAGTGGTGGTAATATTACTGGAGGGCCCTCTGAGAGATACAATTGGCCTGCATTTGGAAAGCCAGGGAGTGGTGAGGAATAATCAACATGGCTTTGCATAGTGATAGTGTGCTAGTGATGCTCCTGACCACAAGAGGGAGTTGGAGTTGAATGTTGCAGTTTGGATTAGATGAAAATGGCTACACTACGAGGTTGTGAGTTGTTAATAAAATACCAAAGTAAAGTTTCTTTATTACTTTAAGGAAACATAACATTGAACCAGGAGTGTGTATTAATCAGTATCAGCAGAAAACATGGAAAGAGTGAAGTCTCCTGAAGCTGTGAATTGGACTGGGATCGTCGACCACAAGTGGCGGTTGTTCAAGCAATGATTCACGCTGTATATACAAGCCACTGGACCCGATAGCAAACCAGATGCACAGAAAATTGCACTGCTGCTTACCATGGTGGATCCTCAAGCACAAGAGGTTTTCAACACATTTGTTTTTGCCTATAAGATACAGTTAAAAGAGCACACACAGCCAGCAGTGCATGCCCTAATGCGGGTTCCAGCACCACTAAAAGAGAAGTTTAAGCATGAAATCAATGGAATGGCATCACTAAGGCTCATAAAGAAAGTGGAGAAGCCCATAGAATGGGTGAATTCAATGGTATGTGTCTAAAAGAATGGTGTCCTATGTATTTGCATTGACCCAAAAGATTTGAATGTCAATATATAGAGGCATCATTAACAAATTCCAACCAGGGATGAAATTAAAAGTGAGATGACCAGTGCAAAGTTTTTCACTAAATTGAATGCATCCCAGGGTTTCTGGCAAATAAAACTGCATGAAGGTAGCTCAAAATGTCTAAAGAGGGGTGCATCCCCAGCAGTTAATCTGCCAGGGACAGTGGCCGCTTTAAGGGGGGGGGGTGGCAAAGGGAGGTGGTGGTCCCCCTTTTGTACAATCTGCTACCGTGGTATCGTCAGCAAATTTGTAGATGGTGTTGTTGTTGTACCAAACCACACAGACATGGATGTAAAATGAGTGGAGCAGGGAAGTAAGAATGCAGCCCTGTTATGCTCCAGTACTGATGGAGATTGAGGAGATGCTCTTAACAATCCTCACTGAATGTGGCCTGGAGGTGAGGAAATCAGGATCCAATTACACAGTGGAGTATTATGGCCAAGGTCTTGGAGTTTGCTGATCAATTATGAGGAGATGATGATGGTGAATGTTAAACTGTAGTCTCTGAAGACCTGTTGCTGCAGTAGGCAAATTGGATCTGATCCATATTCAGGGTCAGCACCAATGATGGGCATTTGTGGGTTTTTCCCCCTCCCAAAAGAGGTGCTGTGCCCCCCCATATGGTCGTGCCCCCCCATATGGTCGTGCCCCCACCCCCACACACTCCCGTGTCACTAGCATCTAGCTTGACACATGCTAGCAACTCTCCACCCACCCCTGGCCGCATCACTAGCGTGTGACAAGCAATGTGATACAATAAAAGGAGCACCCTCATCTCCTACGTCGTAGGGGCAGTTGGTGTTAACGATAGGTAGGTCCTGTCATCCAATAGCCCCCTTCCCCTGTCAACAGATAGGTCCCGGCTAGCACCGCCTGCCCCCACTGAACCAGCCCCCTTCTAACACACTAATGCCTCGCTCTAACATTCATTCTGGTGCCGACACAATGCATATTGCTTCTCAGGCAGGAGCTGATACAATTTAATACCAAAATCTCAAAGCACATCATCACTGTGGATGTTAGATCCACTGGTCAGTATTCACTTAGACAGGATATCATTCTTCTTTGGCACAAGTACGATTGAGGCCTGTTTGAAACAGGTGGGTACCATGATCTGCCAGAGTGAGGTGTTGAAGATATCCATGAACATTTTGGCAAGTTACTCAGCATGATTTCAGCACCTGGACTGGCTACTTTCCTTGGATTCACTCTTCTGAAGACAACCTGCACATCATCCTCGCATACTAACAATAGAGGATCATCAGGGGATGAGGGTGTGAGCAGCGATTCTTCCTTGTTCTGGTGGTCAAATCAGGTGAAGATGGCATCGAGTTAATCTGGGAGTGAAACCTTGCTGTCTCCTACTGCACTGGACTTTGGTTTGTCGCAGATTATTTCATTTGGGCCCTGCCACAACTGTCGGGTATCCTTCACTGCTTCCATTCTCATTCAGAATACCCACTTCACCGGGGAGATGGTGTTTCCTTGGTTGTTCCTACACCTTGTGTGTTGTGTTCTGGATCTCCAGGCTGTAATGCCTGCGATCTGGCCCTCAGCAGGTTCTGGATTTCATTGTTCATTCAGAGCTTCTGGTTGGGGAAAACCCTGAATGATTTAGTGGGGTCACACTTGTCCACAGCTATTTTGATAAAGTCTGTAATGAGCCTAATGTAATCATTCAGATCTTCAGCTGAGTTCTTGAATGCCGCCCAGTCCACAGACTCGAGGCAGTTCAGTAACTGTTCTTCAGCCTCTGGCAACCACCTTCTGGCTGTCCTGATCTCTAGAGCTTTTTTTTTGCTCAGTCTGTATGAAGGCAGAAGAAGCAGTCAGGTGATCCGATTTGCCAAAATATGGTTTCAGGAAAGTGGGCCTTCCTTATCCTGATGTAGAAGTGATCAAGTGTGCTGGGGCCTCTGGTACAGCAGGTTACATGCTGGTGGCAATTGGACAGGATTTTCTTGAGACGGGGCTGGGTAAAGTCAGCAAGTAGTTAGTCGGGGGTGGGCCGTCTCCTGTTTACGGACCACATCATGCAGCTCTGAAAGTGATTTGAAATTCCAGCGAGAATCACTGACGAGGACACTTGGGGTGATAGAAGGGTCTGTATTGTATCAAGATTTTCTCTAAGGCAGTGGAGCAGTGTCCGTGCACCAGCCAGTATGAACTAAAAAGTACACACCACCCCCTCTCTCTTTGGCAGAATCCAAGTTCCAATCCAGTCTGCGAACGGTGAAACCTTTTGATCAGATTGTGGCGCCCAGTGTGTTCTCTGTTAACCAGGTCTCAGTACAGCAAACAACTGAGATTTGTCTCGTCTATCTCTGCTAAGCAGCCTTGCCCTGAGGGCATCGAGTTTGTTTTCTAATGACTGGACATTTGCCAGTATAGACAGTCTGTTTTGGATCCCAGTGCACACGCCAGGGTTCCAGCTTTCACCTTGGTGGTGTCCTGGCCCCTTTAAGGCCTCTGCGTTCCAGCCAGCATGACTGCTGTTGCCCAGCAGCTTTGAAGAATGTTAACGCGATTCAGCAGCTGGTCATTAAGAAGGAGACTGCATGCTGCCGATTACAGTGCCAGGAGGTCAGAGAGGCGAGTATTTTAAAGTTAGTAGGAGGTCTCTTGCAGCCTGCAGAGAGTTGCCAGTGATTGCTGGTGCCATTTTTCCCCACAGTCAGATGAGAATAAACTTGAACTTGATTCCAATTTCAGTGGCCTGGTTCAATCCCGACCTCATGATAACTGAATGGAGTTTGCATGCTCTTCCTCTGACCACATCGATTTCTCCCAAGTATTCTGCTTTCCCCTCACACACCAAAAATGCAAGGGTTGGCTCGTTAGTTAATTGGCAGCTGTAAATTCTCCTCAGTGTACAGGTGAGAAGTGTTACTGGGAAAGTGTGGGGGAGGGGAAGAGGAAATAAAATACTACAGGTATAATGGATAGCAGTCAACATGGACTTGGTTAGTCAATGAGTCTATTTCAGCGCTATAACCCAAATAATTCTAGGTGTTGCTAATTGCTATGTGCATCCATTGTGATGGAAAAGGTCATGCTGATTATTTCATTGGGGCAACTCCTCATATAAAGGAAGCGAAGGAAACATGTTCCTATAATATTTGGCCTACAGCAAAGTGGACTATGGAGCACAAAATCTAATGATGCACAGAATGAAGTAGCATAAAGGCATGATGAAATCTTGTTTGCTGCAGGAAACTTTGGAGTGTTACCATGGGAGGAAGCTGATGAATAATGCATCTTTCTATGGGTTTCCTGTGGTTTCATTTGTTTTTCATAGGGACAGAGAGAAGTTTTTTTTTCCCTCCAAAAATCAATTCCCAGTGCGAGTTCCCTGGAGTATGCCCCTCCTGTACCAGTCATGTTGACACGATGGCCCAGAAGATCCATCAATCCCTCAGCTTCTTCAGGAGCCTGCATAAATTTGGCATCCTCCTGCCATCCCTCAGGAATCTCTTGTTGGGATGTATCACTGCGTGTTACAGTAACTGCACCACCTAAGTGCAGAGAATTCTGAATGCAGCTCAGATTGTCATGCAAATCTCTCATGACTTCATCTCCACCTCCTGATGTCTCAGAGGAGCAGTAAGTATCCCAAAGATCTCAGCCACCCCGACTACATGTTATCCTCCTCCCATAGGGAAAAAGATTCAAGAATGCGAAATCACGCACCATCGGATTCAAGAACAGTTTCTTTCCAAGGAACTATATACATCACTAAAATAATGTTGCTCTTACTCTCTTCAAGCTGATCTCTTAACCTCTGTATGGTGCTTTATTCTGCTGTACTTCTGTATGGGCAGGCCTGCTAGATAGCACACAAAACAAACATTTTTACGAGCACATCACAAAGAAAAGTAACTTGAACGTGATAGTGTGGCATCATTGGAATAAATCTGCTGTAAAGGTTTTCTTATGTCCTGATATCATCATCAAATTATGTGATGCCACACACTTTCAGAGGGTGTAAACAGTCGGGGACCATCCCATTACACCTCTGCAATATTTCTGAACTTGATTGTTGGCAACAAGGTAGGCAAAGAAAACTGAGCTGAAATGGTTTCTTCTGGTCCACAATTGTCATTTCTTGGTCTTCAATCTCTAAGAAAGCCACATTTGCTTGTTAATCTAGCTGAAATTGAATCACAGTTGGGTGCGATGGATAAAGGGAGAATTGGCTGCTTTAGGTAGATCCCTTTGGTAAAGGTTAAAACCTTGCGTTTTTGATTCTTAGTTAATTTTGTGCCTGTATCTTTAAGATTTTGCATCTCTGTAAAGTTTTTCCATTTGGACAGATAATAAACTTTCCCAATTGCCTGGTGCGCCTGCATGGCAGCCGTCCCTGGTGGTCAAGGACCCAAGGTCGATTTGAACTTTAACAGTTCTCAATTACTCACCATTTTAAAATTTCCACATTCCCCTTGATAAGTGCTCATGTCTTGCTTTTTTTTATTTATCTTAATCTGCTCAAGGAACAAGATTCTGAGGTGGGCATCTAGAGACACAGCACAGTAAGAGGGCCATCTGGCCCACGAGCCCAGCCACGTAATCAAATAACCTCCAATCTTTGGAATGGTGGGAGAAAACTGGAGCAAACCCACGCAGAGACACAGAGACCACTAGCATTCAAACCTGGGACACTGGCGCTATAAAAGTGCTGCACTAACTGCTACACTAACTATTGTAGGAAACCACTTTTATACCATGATCGGCTGCTACCGACTGGACACCCCTCTCGAGACCAATCCTACCCATAACTCCTTGCATACCACCCTTTGACTTTTGCTCTGATCAGTCAAGGAGGTGGACGGTTGTTTGATGGTGTTCCGGTCTTTAGCTATTAAAAGCCTGATTGTTTCACTACTCAGCTTTTTATGAATTATTGATGGTGCATCAACTATGCCATCCAATTAATCTTAATTGACTACTTCTCCTATCCAAGTAGAAGATTCTGTGTTCGACAACTAATCATTTTGAATGCTAATCAGGGAAAACTGGGTCAAGATCACTCTGTTTCAGAAAAAAAATCTTCCATTGACACAGATCATACTTTCAAAATCCCAATTGCTACTGGGCTAAAAAATGTTGCCTCTCTCTTGGAGAGTATTCACCAACCAGACAGCATTAAGCTTGATGTCTCCTCTTTCCATAAATCCCTCCTCTGGACCGCTCTCCTTCGCTACCCCCGTCTCCTTTCCTCTTCACACCTTTCGCTTTCCATCAAGAGAGTTACCCCGTTCCCCTCACACTTCCCACCCTTTTCCCCCTCTATCCTCCCACACCTATCTGCCTATGTCCTCTTTCCTGTTGGCCTGTGCTTCTCCCCCTGCCCCTTCTCTCCTCTCCTTCTCCTCCCTTTTTATTCCGACACCTGTCTGTATTTTGTTTGTACCCTGACAAAGGCCTCGGGCCAGAAAAGCTGGTTAGTCTTTACTTCGTATGGATGCCATATGACCTGCTGAGTTTCTCCAATACTTCGGTGTCTTGCACTACAATCTGAACAGCTGGAGAATTTCCTCATTAAAATCTTTTGTGGATCCTCTGTCTAAACAAAATATGTAACTCAGGCACTGCAGTGGACAGAAATCACTCATTTGCTGTTAGATTCCCCCATCCTTTGGTAAATGCCTACAGAGAAAACAATTAAGAAACAAACCCACAAAGGCTGCATTAATAGGAAAATAATATCCAGGGACCCTGTTAATTAAATAGAAAAATATAACAAAATGCTAATTGGCAATGTGTCAAAGCTTTCCCAATAGTGCTTGGTGGCAATGATTAAAACAAAATTAAATTATGAAGTCAAGAATGGGTCAAAATGCTTGGGTAATCTTAGCAATTTATAGATTACTGATGTGGTACTATTGTATTCTGTTCTGATCATAGAAAAATAATTGAGCTATTCTGACACTAAGGTAAATCAGAAAGACAGCTTGTGCAAGGTGAATGCATAAATTGGGTGTGTTCTCACTGAAAAAAGAAGTGCGTGGAGGTGATGTGATTGCAATATTTAGCATTCTAAATGAACTAAATGACATGATACATCATAAGAAACCCTAACTCTACCTTCCAATTTGCTGAAGACACCATAGTCGTGGGCTGGGCATCAAAGAACGATGAGATGAAATACCAGAATTGAAAGTTTAGTGGCATAGTGCTAAGATAACAACCCCTCTCTCAATGTCAACAAGATGTAGGAATAATCACCGACTTCAGGAGAGAGGGCAGACTCCGCGTCTCTGTCCACACAAATGGCGATGAAGTCAAAAGAGTAGAATGCTTCTAGGAATATATGTCTTCACTGGCCTGAACTGGGTCTAGTACGTTGACATAACAGTAGAGAAAGGGCATCGATGCATCCACTTTCTTCAGAGATGATGCCCCCCTCCACTGTTCCTCATCAGCATCTACATCGCAGGCACACTTACTCGACGATGCATCACAGAGTGATATTGGAGCTGCTTTGCTCAAGAGAGGAGAAGGTAGTAAATGTAGGTCGACACATAATACAAACCTTCCTCTCTCCATGGACTCCAGCTATCTCAGAAACCCAGCCAACCAACTGAAAGTCCTATCACACCCATGACACTTCCCTTCTTCCATCAGTTGTGAAAGCATGCATCAACAAGCTTAAAGACAGTCTCTTCCCCACAGCCATCAGGGTCATGAATGAACCCCATAACAGTGTTCTCATTCTGCCCTTGCTTGGTGCTAATTGATCTTCCTTTTCAATGTGATCCTGTACGCTATAAATTGTGCCCTTTTCACAGCTGCATTAATGTTAGAGATAACCTGTTTGTCGTTCACAGAATCCTTCTCACTCCTTGAACTATTTTGTGACAAGTAAATTTAAATTAAAACTTTTTTGAAAAAAGAAAGCTGCAGTTGAAATCTCCCAGACATCCTTCCATTATATCCAGAAAATTTTAAAAAGGCTCCAAAAGTAAACCAGCAAATTATAGGCCAGTGCCTGACGTCAGTAGTAGGCAAATTATTCGAGGATATTCTGAGAGATCGGGTATACAAGTATTTGGACAGCCCAGGGATGATTAAGGATAGTCAACATGGCTTTATGTGTGGTAGGTCGTGTTTAGGAAATCTTATATAATTTTTTTTAAAAAGGAGGTTACCGAGAAAATAGATGAAGGCAAAAATGCGGATGTTGTCCATGTGGACTTTAGTAAAGCCTTTGACAAGGACCCATATGGAGGCAAGTTCAGAAGGTTCAGACACTTGGTATCCATGGAGAGGTTGTAAACTGGATTCAAAATTGGCTGAATGGGAGAAGACAGAAAGAGGTAGCGGATGGTTGCTTCTCAGACTGGAGGCCTGTGACTAGTGGTGTGCCTCAGAGATCAGTGCTGGGACCATTGTTGTTTGTTATCTGCATCAATGATCTGGATGATATGGGAAATTGGGTCAGCAAATTTGCTGATGACACTAAGATTAGAGGCGTTATGGACAGTGAGGAAGGATTTCAAAACTTGGACCAATTGAAAAAATGGGACTGAAACTTGTGAGGCCAAATTTGGAGTATTGTATGCAGTTCTGGTCGCCAAACTACCAGAAAAGATGTCAGTAAGATTGAAAGAGTGCAGAGAAGATTTATTAGGATGTTACCAGGTCTTCAAGATTTGAATTACAGGGAAAGATTAAACTGTTTAGGACTTTATTCCTTGGACCGTAGAAGAATGAGGGGAGATTTGATGAAGGTTTACAAAATTATGAGAAGTATAGACAGAGTAAATGTGAGAAGGCTCTTTCCTCTTAGATTAGGAGAGATAAATACAAACGAACATAGTTTTAAGGTGAAAGGGGAAAGATTTGGGGGGAACATTTTCACTCAGAATGTGGGGAGAGTGTGGGAAATGAGCTGTCATCTGACGTGGTAAATGCGGGCTCATTCTTAAGAATAAATTGGATAGATACATGAATGGGAGAGTTCTGGAGGGTTATGGAGTGGGTGCAGGTCAGTAGGACTAGCTGTACGATGTTTCGGTACAGACTAGAAGGCCGAATAACCTAGTTTCTGTTCTATGATTCTACAGTTGTAAAATTGCCTCTCTGTTCAGCTGGCTTCCAGCTCAGGAAGGGAAATGTCTCCTGCAGTCTGTCAAGTTTTATCAATGTCCTGATAGGCAATAGAAATTCAGCACATCCAATAACCGTAGACAATCGCAATCTACATTCACAGAAACTGGGTGAAATACAGCAAAAGAATCAACAGGGGGACACCAGAAAGAGAACAGTAGCTGAAGGGCATTCGTAAACAAAAGAAATGAAAACACGAGTGACTAAATAGGGAAGTAGAAATTAAAAAAAACTTGTGGGTTGTGCAGCTTCTTAAGACTTGAGCTGAGAAGCAGCACGAGTGGAGAAAGGCTTAAATTAATTCGTAAAATAACAATGCAATTATCTTATTGTGCTGCAGACGGAATTGCTTGCTTGTTAAAAATAGTCAACATGCACACTTATAAAATAAATCTTGAATCCAAATCCATGAAGTAAAATAAATATCATGAAAAACGAATCACACTAGTTCATTACTATTTATTTGGGCAATTCAGCAACTCTATAGAGCTCCAAAGCTGATGGACAAACTGAGATTGGAAGAAAAAGTACAAAGGCTGCATTTGATTTGATTTGAGTCCAGCGCCTTTTCCCAGTATGACAAAGGCATGACGTTACGCTCTCTTCCCTGTCTTTGAAGGAATTTAACTATCACATTTTCTCCTGCGTGGCATTTATTTCCTAGGATGGAGACTATTGAACACTTGCTTGCACCATACATTTACACCATTTTCCGAACGTGATTTTCACCACATTCGGTCATGTTAATATGTAATATGCTGCCATATCAAGCAGTTACATAACTATTGTATGTATAAATAGACATTCAGGTGGAACTTGTAAAATGCAACCATCCAGAAAGATTACCAACAGCTGTGGTATTATAATTGTATGTAAATTGCACAATTAAAAGTGCTTGTGACTAAACTGTGGCAAAAACACGGTAATTAACATTTCATACATATCAAATTAAAGCCCCAAAAAGGGATTTGCTGAAAAACAGCTCCATCATACACGAAAGATATGTACTGCAAGTAAAATACTATAAAGTTCAAAACAAAGCGATTTGTTAGTTACGGTGACAATGAGTCACCTGTTAGTCTTCTTGCGTTACTTCATCAGTAACAAGGCAAGTTGAATCAATTGTGGTTAATGCATTGTATCATATTATTGAACAGAAATAAACACTTGTTTTATTTCTGTTCAGCAATTTGTCCAGTCAGACATATTTTAACTGCAGCTACAATTGACATTGTAATCAGTTGTCTTTTCACTTGATTTGAATTCTACAAGTGACAATTAAATATGATATGAGAGTGAAAAACTATGTAGCAATCATTTACAAATCGCCAAAATTGCTGCTTGATCCCGAAGTGCCATATTTCAAAAGGACCATTGAGCTCACTTTCGTACCTTAGCTTCTTTTGGTGAATGTGCATAGAATTAGGAGAGTGAAACAGCATAGAACAGGCCCTTTGACCCAACTCGTCCATTCCCACCAAAGTGGACATTTGGAGTAGTCCTATCTGTTTATTTGGTCCCCTATCTTCCATACTATCTATATATCTATCCAAATGTCTTTCATACATTATAACTTCTCTGGTAGTTCCTTTCAGATATAGACCACTCTCTGGGTGAAAAAAATCACCACTTGCACCCCTCTTAAATCTCTCCTCTTTCATCTTCAACCTGGGCCCTCAAATTTTTGAAACATCCATCCGGGGGAAAAGACTGTGAGCATTTGCTTTATCCATGCCCCTCATAATGTTCTAAACCCCCATAATATCACTCCTCAGCCTCCTATGCTCCAGGGAATAAAGATCCAACCTCCCTCGATAACTCAACCCCTCCAGTCCCAGCAACATCCTGTTGAATCTCCTTGGCACCCTTTCCAACTTAATGAGATCCTTCCTCTGACTGGATAACTGGGCGAATTGAACTGCACACAGTTTTCCATGTGGTTTTGCCATTGCCTAGTGCAGCTATATCATGAGGCCACAACTTTTGTACTCAAACCCATTCTCAACGAAGACGAACGGCCAAAATGCCTTCTTCACCAGTGTTCTCTCTAAGCTGTGTGCATGCCCAAATGGTCTGCATGCAATTAACCTACAACCCCCGCCATGTTTTGAATGGTGGGAGGAAACCAGGACCCACCCCCCCCCCCACCAGAGGAAATCCATGCAGACACAGGGAGAATATGCAAACTCCTTATAGACAATACGGGATTCAAGCCCTGGTCCCGATCACCGGCACTGCACTTACTGCTACACCAATCATTCTATCTCTCACATTGGGAATCTCCAAATCCATGCCATCTGCTGCCCAATCAAATTATCCATGCTACTCCTGGATAAAGACCTCATCGCACCACTGAGTGTGATACCCAAAACCTTCTCCAGAGCCATGGAGATTTGAGCAGCCAGCCTACCTCCTCCATCAAGTGTGGTGCCAAAAGAAGACACGACACCAAACATTTATAAAGAACAGAGAGCAAAAGACACACATTTATATGGATGCTAAGTTCAGTGGAGGAAATAAATTATTTGAATTGCATTCTTACCTTGCATGGAGAATGTAAATGGATTGGGTTGAGGCATTTGATGATGAAGGTGAAGGGAGACATGGAATTGGAACACCAGTATAATGGAGACATGCATATAGCTGTGTTTGTACTCTGGTGTCTTTGAGATTTAATTGAAATTATTGTTTTCCAGACATTGATGTATTTGTTTCCTTGCTGTAGGTTTATACAGCTGGGGACCCTTCAGCCTTGGGCACATTGTTCTTCTCTTGGTGGCCCCTTCACAAGCTGCTTGCTGATTGAAGTATGTGTGGAATTGTAAACAGGATTCTTAAATCTGCATTAAATGGTTCCAGGTGGTGCACATCCACAACTATGATCTGAAGGTGGGTTTACTAACTTTACCAGCAGGGTGATTATTTCGTACATCTGAAATCTGGTTTTCTGCAAGCTTGAGATTCAAGTGCCCCAAAAAGTACAATAACTGAAATAAATGATTTATTTTATGGCTCCTTCATCACAAATTTAATATTTTGTTGCAACATCCGGGTTTTGCATTTGAACCATCATTAACCTTAATATGAATCATATATGAGGCCCAGCATAGATGATCATGAGAGGCTTATGCCCACCAAAGCACATTGTTCATTTTAATGGGCATCTTAATAGCAGTAATGTTCCCATAATGTCTTCTGCCTTACATTAGAAATGAAAAGCATGTGGTCCAAATTATTCCAGACAGTTAATGTGATTACTGGATACTTGTGGCCCTTCATTTCTGCAAACCTTTGATACAGATACACAAATATTTGAGATATAATTATCTCTGAAGAGACAACTGCTGTAATTATAAATATTTTGTTTTTGTTATTGCACAGAAGGACCCTTTCAGATTGATTCCAAGTTTTGAATCCTCTGTTTCAGCGTGGTAATTCCATTTTTTCTGCCGTGTTGTTGAACCAACCTTGTTTTTCAAGGACATTATACAACCTCTTTGCACAACCTCAGGACTGGGGCAAGATGTCAACTGGGGAAGCTGCCTGACCTGTGGGGTTGCTCTAGAAGTTTCTCTTTGCTCTCGATCCCTACCTCTGCAGTCTCTTGTGTCCCTACTGACGCTGGTCCAGTCCAGTCTAAAGACCATTAAATAGCTGAGTGGCATTTAGTCACCACTGGTTAATTAATCATTGCAGCTTTTCAAATATCCAGCATCACTCCAGCATATCCGTTGTTGAATGAATGCTCAAAAGGATATGATTCTGATGTTCACTGAATAAGATCTTCCTCAGATTCATAAAATCCAAAGGATTGTTGGAGGGATCTCATGTGGTCCTGATGGATGCTGCCTGATGAAGTCCTGGAGTCTTGGGAATGTAACCACTCTGAAAAGTACCAAGACTCCTCCTGCTGCTTATTTATATTGATGGGAACATCCACTAACTCAGTCACACTGCAGAGTGGCTGGTGCCATTCAAAAGGAGCCAATTGCACTGAAATTTGAGGCAGATGAAGCTTGAAGTTCTATCTGTTTTGATGCAGCATGCATTCTCAGAATGAGTGCATTAAGAGAACAGCAAAGCTCAAAGTATTGCAGTCCACCAAAGCAGATAACTCTCTGCTCAAAGCCACTAGTAAACCAAGTCGGCAAGGTTAGTGCAGCATTAAGTTCAATACTATTACACCAGCAGTGACCAGGATTCAAATCCGGCACCGTCTTTAAAGAGTTTGTACGTTCTTCCCATGCCTGCGTGGATTTTTTTTTTAATTTAGACATAAAGCATGGTAACAGGCCATTCACCCCATGAGTCTGTTCCACCAAATTAACCTACACCCCCAGTATGTTTTGAAGATGGGAAGCAACCAGAGCACCCGGGAAAAACCCACAGAGACTCTGGGAGAACATACAAGCTCCTTACAGACAGCATGGAATTCAAAACCCAGTCCTGATCGCTGGCGCTGTACAGGCAATGCGCTCACCGCTACGTCAACCTGCTGCCCTAACTGTCTTTCTTGGGTGCTCCCACATTCCAAAGATGTACAGGGTTGATGTTTATTGGTCACATGGGTGTATTTGAGCGGCATGGGCCGGAAAAGTTCGTTACTGTGCTGTATCTCTAAATCAAAATATTTATCCACATTGTCTTAGATCTGCCTTCACTTGTGTGAGAGATCAGGGCAGACTGACTTAGATGAAGGTACATGTGCCTATCCCATTTCATTTGCATTCGTACTAGCTTGCTGGGCCAAAAGTAATCCCAAAGGACTATCAAGCTGACACATCAGGGTTGACGCAAGTTGCATGATGATATGGAATTAGTGAAAAAGAAAAGTTCAAAGTTCAGATTTTTTGTCAGTATACATGCCTGACCACATACTACCCTGAGATTCTTTCTTTCTGCAGGCAAAGCAGAATGACCACTTATTGGTAGTGCAAAAAACTGTACTCAAGAAGATACATACACATGTAAACAAATAAAGAAATGTAAACAAACTGACAGTAATACAGAGAGGGAAAAAAAATCAATGGCATACAAACGTCAGAGTCCTTAAATGAGTCCCTGATTGAGTTGTCATTGAGGAGCCTGATGGTGGAGAGGTAGCAGCTGTTGATGAACCAGGTGTTGAGAGACTTGTGGCACCTCTACCTCTTTTCTGATGGTGCTGGGTGATGTGAATCCTTGATGAAACATATGAAGATGAAGATAATGCATAAAACCACAAACTAAGTTCAATTTTTTTTAAAAAGTAGATAATTGACGCGACAGTCGCTAACTGGAAACTTTAATTCTATCTTGAAGTTCAGCATGGACTAGATGGGCTGAAGTTCCTGTTTCTGTTCCATAATGTTCTATGCTTGTATTATTCTAATAACAAATTAGCTTAGCAAGCTTGTAAAAACTCATTGGAAATAAGGCCTTCTTAACAAAAGGCACAACCATTGGTAATGGAACAATTAAATCTGGGTTTAATCCAGAAGATGAAGGAGTCTCCATAACTCTGAAGGTTGCAGGAGTAGAGGATAAAGGGAGGGATATAAGCGAGTCAAGAGCAAAGTGATAGATTTAAAGTCAGGTCTTGGTTAATAATGACCTTTACAAGAAGGATGGGTTACACCTAAACCCAAAAGGGTCAATATATTGGCAGCTAGGTTTGGTGCAGCCGTCGGATGCGGTTTAAACTAATTTGGCAGGGGGATGGGAACCTGTATGATAGGGTAAAGGACAGGAAAGATAAAATTGGAAAAGTTGGGTTAGGCAGCGAAAGTAAAAAATCAGAAAGAGCAAAAAAAAGCAAATCTGAAGGCTTTATATCTTAATGCAAGAAGCATTCGGAACAAGGTAGATAAATTGGCTGTGGAAATTGAGACAAACAAATTCAATTTGATTGGGATTACAGAAACATGGCTGCAAGGCCTGGGAACTTAACATCCTGGGGTATACAATATTTAGGAGAGATCGGCAAGAAAGAAAAGGAGGTGGGGTAGCTTTGATGGTGAGAGAAGGGACCAACACAATTGACAGGAAGGATATTAACTCAGAAGATGCAGAATCTATATGGGTAGAACTGAGGAACAGCAAGTGGCGGAAAACATTAGTGGGAGTGGTATATAGGCCTCCAAATAGTAATGTAGAGGTGAGGGAAGGCATAAAAAGAGAAATTAGAGAAGCGTGCAATAAGGGAACAGCTGTCATCATGGGAGACTTTAATTTACATATAGATTGGACTAGCCAAATTAGTAAAAATACTGAGGAGGAGGAATTCCTTGAATGTTTACGGGACGGTTATCTAGACCAATATGTCGAGGAACCAACTCGGGAGCAGGCCATTTTAGACTGGGTATTATGTAATGAAAAGGGGCTAATCAGCAATCTTGTTGTACGAGGCCCTTTGGGTAGGAGCAATCACAATATGATCGAATTCTCACTCGACATGGAGAGTGAAGAAATTAAAACCGAGACTAAGGTCCTGAATTTAAATAAAGGGAATTATGATGGTATGAGACGGGAGTTGAGTAAGATTGATTGGGTGGTGTTTATAAGGGGTTGACGGTGGATAGACATTGGAAAGCATTCAAAGATCTAATGGAAGAATTGCAGAAATCTTTTATACCGGTTTGGCATAAAAATAAACCAAAAAAGGTGACTCAACCATGGATAACAAGGGAAAGTAGAGACAGCATTAGGTCCAAAGAGAGAGCATATCAATTGGCCAAAAAAAGTAGCAAAACCAAAGACTGGGAACAGTTCAAGATGCAGTAAAGGAGGACAAAGGGATTAATCAAGAGGGCAAAAGTAAATTACGAAAGTAAGCTTACGGCAAACATAAAAACCAACTGCAAAAGCTTTTATAGATATGTCAAGAGGAAAAGATTGGTGAAATCCAGAGTAGGTCCCTTGCAGTCAGAATAAGGGGAATATATAATGGGGAATAAGGAAATTGCAGACCAATTAAATTCTTACTTTAGTTCTGTTTTCACAAGAGAGGATACAAATAACCTCCCAAGGAGTTGGGAAACATAGAGACTAATGCAAGGGAGGAGCTGAAAGAAATCAGTATCTCTAAGGACATGCTCTTGGAGAAATTGAAGGGATTGAAGGCCAATAAATCCCAAGGGCCAGATAATCTACATCCTAGGGTACTTGAAGAAGTGGACATTCAGATAGCAGATGCTTTAAGAATTATTTTCCAGAACTCGATAGACTCAGGATCAGTACCCATGGATTGGAGGGTAGCTAATGTTACCCCACTATTTAAAAAGGGGAGTAGAGAAAAAGCAGGGAATTATAGGCCGGTGAGCCTTACATCAGTAGTGGGCAAAATGATGGAATCCATTATTAAGAATGTAATAGCGGAGCATATGACTAGCAGAGAAGGGATCGGACAGAGTCAACATGGATTTACAAAAGGTAAATCGTGCTTGACAAATCTATTGGAATTCTTTGAGATGGTGACAGGTAAAATAGATGGGGGAGAGCCAGTGGATGTGGTGTACCTGGATTTCCAAAAGGCCTTCGATAAGGTTCCACATAAATGACTGGCATGCAAAATCAAGGCTCATGGGATTAGGGGAAAGGTATTGATGTGGATTGAGAACTGGCTGGCAGATAGAAGACTGAGAGTTGGGATAAATAGCTCGTTTTCTGAGTGGCAGGCAGTGACCAGTGGGGTACCACAGGGATCTGTACTGGGACCCCAGCTGTTCACAATTTACATTAATGATCTGGATGAGGGGATTAGATGTAATATCTCCAAATTTGCAGACGACACTAAGCTAGGAGGGGTTGTGTGCACTGAAGAGGGGGTCAGGAAGCTCCAGTGTGATTTGGATAAATTGGGGGACTGGGCAGATACATGGCAAATGCACTACAATGTGGATAAATGTGAGGTTATCCACTTTGGTAATACAAACCGGAGGGCAGATTACTATTTGAATGGCAATAGATTGTGAGATGGGGAAGTGCAGAGAGACCTAGGGGTTCTTGTGCACCAGTCACTGAAGGCGAGCATGCAGGTACAGCAGGCGGTTAAAAAGGCAAATGGTATGTTGGCCTTCATTTCAAGAGGGTTTGAGTATAGGAATAAGGATACCTTACTGCAGCTGTACAGAGCCTTGGTGAGACCACACCTGGAGTATTGTTTGCAGTTTTGGTCACCTTATCTAAGGAAGGATGTTCTTGCAATGGAGGGAATGCAGAGGCGATTCACCAGGCTGATACCTGGAATGGCAGGAATGACTTAGGAGGAAAGATTGCGCAAATTGGGACTGTACTCGCTGGAGTTTACAAGATTGAGAGGGGATCTCATAGAGACATATAAAATTCTGGCAGGACTGGACAGAATGGATGCAGATGGGATGTTTCCAATGATGGGAAAATCCAGAACCCGGGGCCATGGTTTGAGGATAATAGGCAAATCATTTAGAACCGAGATGAGGAGGAATTTCTTTACCCAGAGGGTGGTGAATCTGTGGAATTCATTGCCACAGAGGGCAGTAGAGGCAGGTTCATTAAATATATTTAAGAGGGAATTAGATATATTTCTTCAGTATAAGGGTATTAAAGGTTACGGAGAGAAGGCGGGGACGGGGTACTGAACTTTAAGATCAGCCATAGTCTCATTGAATGGCGGAGCAGGCTCAAAGGGTCGAATGACCTACTCCTGCTCCTATCTTCTATGTTTCTATGTTTTCTATGATGTCAGTCACCGAGCACAGGCGTGCCAAGCAAGGTTGAGTTGACCTCTGGAAAAGAGGGTTGGATGAGGGAGGACATGTGATTGGTCATTGGAAGAGTCAAATCTGGAGATAAGGATGAGAGTTCAAGGGGCAAGGAGAGATGAGGCTGTGCCGGAGAGGGTTGATGTAACAGAGATAGGGTAAGACAGCCAAGAAGTGATTGTCCTGGAATTTTCACAATTGCCCTTCAGCTGTTTTCTACCCATACTGAGAACTCCATCGCTGGATTTACATATGGTTTGCTTATTTGTACTAGTTAACTATTGCATTGGTTGCTTAAAGAATATTAAAAGATAATTTTCTCAGCTACACTGCAGTTACAGTTCAAATCATTACCAGCAAAACTATTTCCATATTGATCAAATTTTAAAATCGCATATTCCCTTAATGATGTTCATTGTACAGCTATTTCCCACAATTAAAATTGAGTTGCATTCATTAATTTACAGAGCAGTGATTACAACCAGGGTCGCCCACATTACCTGTTAACAGTTGTAAACTTCAGGGGTTGATTTGTGTAAGTAACTGATGCTGCAAATGTAACTTGCTGTCTCTCTGTGTGCTCTGGGCCTTAATCTGTGAGGAACCAGTAATTTGTGAGAATAAAAAAAACACAAAGCCTGCAGACACATGTCCCGGTAACCAATAGTTACAATCTCATTTATAGCAACCTCCGAGGATTGGAAACATTAGGAACATTCTTAGAAAAGGAAATCTAGAAATAGCATCAGCCTAGTTCTTAGTATAGAGAAGGTAAAGTTGCATGGTAAACCTTGGAACGTTAAATATTGAAATTCTCATGCTATTGTGCCACTTTTTCTTATGGTTTTTCTAATAATGTACATAATTCTTCAAAGATTTGCATTCTTGGAAGGGTTCAATAGTCTGCTGCTGCCACCATAATGAATAGTTCCTTAATATGTAAGAAAAATAGAGAGTTACGGATGTGAGGTAGGGAAACTTAGTTTATTAATGAGAAGGTTTGCTGAGGTTGGCACTTCATGGGTTGAGGGATCTTTTACTGTGCTGCATTGTCCTATGTTCTAACATTGGTACATTTGACAGGTAGAGGGGGTTATTTTGTCCCTATGCCAAAGAGATCCATGTTGAAAGCTTCACTACCCATGCTATAAGCATCTGTTTGCACTGAATTAAAGGGCAATTCTCCTAGATTCAATACATGTTACAGTTGCTGTTGAAGTTCCCAATAGCGTCAATGATTCCTGAGGCTGCCAATTATGTTATTGTAGTGTGCGCTCTACCACAAAGTGTGGGAAGAACGACACATGCCCGAAGTTTATTGCACTGGCAACTTGGATTATATTTTCTCCCCACTGCTGACGACAACAGTGATGTCACAGCAGCGCCAGCCTCAAATTGGTTGGCGTTCCCACCAACGCTCTTTGCTTCCCGCCATGCAGGTTGTCAGTTGGGTCAAAGGTCATTATCCCCCGTGGAGTCTGCGTGGTCGCCGCGTTCATCAGCCATCTTGCGTACCGGGTCACGTCCCGGTTAGCAGGCCGTCGCACTGTTCCATTTTTTCACTTTGATAGAGCAAAACCTGAGAGGTAGGTGTGACAGTTTAGCGCAATGTCTTCACATTTTCCTTTCAAGAAGGAAAGATTTGCAATTCTACTAACATTAGTCTGATTCAAGCTTGAATAGTACCACCACTCACATGATTCAATCTAGATTTCGCTCCACTTTTTAGCTATGGATTGTTCACACCTGAGTTGAAGAATTCAGGGCTAGTTAATTCTTAACAGTTGCTGTCGCAAGAATAAAACACATTCAGTCCCGACAGAAACCATGGAGATTAAATGTGGAAATCAGATCATAAGGAGAAGAAATAGCAAGATTCAGTGTGAATGATACAAATCATTCCAAGAAAATACTCCAGATATTTGGGGTTTTTTTTACCCTAGATGCCTTCAAGATGTTCTTTTGACAAAATATTTTGGAATCAATAAACCTGAAGAAATCCCCTCAGGAAGAAACTTTGCAATGTTTCTCGACTCTCCAAAAGGATTTCAAATTGTCAAGTATTTGTCTACCCCAGAGTTTTGTAATTGCCAAAGATTTTGCTCAACGAGTTCTCCCATTTTTCCCCCAAGGGTGGAACCACGTTTGCCTTCAGAATGTTTTGCTCATTTCTCACACCAGCCAATGCCACAGAGTCGACAGAGATGTTCATCACTTTCCCTCTCACACGTCCCCACTATCGACCAGCATCACGTTGAACACTCATTATAATTTTCACAGAGAAGTGCAGTTCCAATATTATTCCAGTGGATCAGCTCCAATATTATGTTCGACTTTCATGCCACAGAAATCCATAACCTCCGTCTACGACTGGTGCACTGACCTTTAATTTTGTATTGCCTGCAGAATTCACTCAACGCCATCTTCCAACATCAAGAAGAAGGGAATTCCATACCTGATGCTCCTCTGGAACTCACTCACTGAACTAATTTGGTATGTGTTTCCCTTCCTTGACCAACTATGGATCAAAACTGACACTGCTGTGGAAGTTTAGTCCACAAAAGGTTGGAGTAGCAATTCAGATGTTCCTCTTTGATCTTTTCTGCAGCATTGCATTTCATGCAAGGATTATCCTGAAGTTTAAAATACCATGAAGCAAGTTCATAGCTTCCCCAGCTACTTGCAGGATGCTCGGTCATTACTACAGTTGAACAAAGGGGACTATGGAGCCATGAAGGAGGAGCTGACCAAAGTAGACTGGAAAGATGCCCTGGCAGGGATGACAGTGGAACAATAACGGCAGGTTCAGGCACACGATCCTTTATCCGGAACCCTTGGGAGAGAGCATGTTCCAAATTTTGGATTTTTCTGGATTTTGGAACGAAAACCCGACTGTAAACTAGACATCAAAACAGACATCCTACTACATCAGCAAGAACATATGAATACTCACAATCAGTGGGAAAACATTATTACAATTTATTTATAGAGTAATATACTGGTAATGAAGAATGAAATACCTGTAGTGGGATAATTTGAAATGAAAATACACGATCCATAAGTATACATATTACCACAATATTTCTTTAGCGAGACACAGGAGAATTCACTCTAATTTGAATAAAGAAAGAATACAAATACCGTTACAGTTTATTTATATGCTATAGCCATAAATTTGTTCAAACTAGGGTAAATACATAGCTGAAGTTAAGCTGTGGAAGAGGGTCCGCAGGTGTCACCAATGTCATAATCAGATTGCAGGCAGACTTCCAACGATGCGCCAGGAATGGGATTCTTAAGTGATGAACTAGCACTATGAGAGAGGGCATTTTTACAGACTTCTTCAAGTGTCATCTGTCTCATCAGCATAGGTTTTTTTCCAAGCAATGTCTCTTTAATTGAGTAAACTCCCATAATCTGTTGCTCACTGATAGATGCACATTGTTTAAGACCAGCTATTAACTGATCACAAAGTTTCACCATATCATCTATAGGATTTTTTTCACCTGTGTTCAATATGTCATCACCACGACTATCTTCATTCTTATCTGTATTTAACACCATTTCAGCAAATTCCTCATCACTCAAGGAATGCACAACAGGTTCATCATTGTCAATGTTTTGCATTTTTTCAATGTCTGCTTCTTCTAGCTTACTTAGACTTCCATCCGATAGACTTTTAGCGTAAGTTAGGAGGTCTGTTATCATCTCCTTCTCATTAGTGACACAAAATCCTTCGAACTCATCATTGATAGGATTGTTTTCATCAAACATCATTATTGGCCAAATTCTGTGCCAAGCATTTGTTAGTGTTGATTTATCAACATCATTTCAACCAGTAGCAACTGCATAAATGGCATCCTTAAGTGTGAACTCTTTCGGGTAGTCTTGCATTCTTACTCCTTCGTTGATTGCTTCAAGCACACAGTTCATAAAATGATTTTTATACTTGCTCTTCAGGGAGCGTAAAATTTCTTGGTCACAAGGCTGTAAAATAGATGTCACATTGGGAGGCAAGTAAATGCCGAAAATATTATTTTTCACAAGAAGTTCAGCATGGGGATGTGCAGAGCAGTTGTCCAGGAACAATAGAATTTTACAATTTTCTTCCAATCCAGCTTGTCTACAATGAACTCGTGCCGAGTCTGAGTCAGTATGGATTTACAGTATGGATGTTTGATTAATCTTTTGGAATTTTTTGATGATGTAACTATGAAAATGAACAAGGGAGAGCCAGTGGATGTAGTGTACCTGTACTTTCAAAAAGCCTTTGATAAGGTCCCACATAAGATTTTGATGGGCAAAATTAGAGCACATGGTTTTGGAGGTAGGGTACAGACTTGGACAAAAAACTGGTTGGCAGACAGGAAACAAAGAATAGAGATTAACAGGTCCCTTTCAGACAGTGACTTGTGGGGTACTGCAATGCTCAGTGCAGAGACCACAGCTATTTACAATATACATTGATGATTTAGATGAAGGGATTAAAAGTAAACATTAGCAAATGTGCAGATGACACAAAGCTGGGTGACAGTGTGAAATTAGAGGAGGATGTTATGAGAATGCAGGGCGTCTTGGACAGGTTGGGTGAGTGGGCGGCAGGTGCATGGCAGATGCAGTTTAATGTGGATTCAAATTAGGAAAAAAGGGAAGTACAGTGAGATCTAGGTGTCCTTTCCCATCATTCACTGAAAGTAAGCATGCAGGTACAGCAAGCAGTGCAGAAAGCTAATGGTACGTTGGCTTTCATAAGAAGGAGCAGAGAGATCCTTCTACAGTTGTACAGGGCCCTGGTGAGACCTCACCTGGAGTATTGTGTGCAGTTTTGGTCTCCAAATTTGAGGAAGGACATTCTTGCTATTGAGGGAGTGCAGGATAGGTTTGTGAGGTTAATTCCCAGGATGGCAGAACTGTCATATGTTGAAGGATTGGAGTGGCTGGGCTTTAGAAGGATGAGAGGGGATCTGATGGATTGGACATGCTAGATGCAGAAAACATGTTACCCATGTTGGTGGAGTTCAGAACCAGAGGCCACAGTTTAAGAGTAAGGGGTAGGCCATTCAGAACAGAGTTGAGGAAAAACTATGAAATTCATCAGAGAGTTGTGGATCTGTGGAATTCTCTGCCTCAGAAGGCAGTGGAGCCCAATTCTTTGGATGCTTTCAAGAAAGAGTTAGCTGGGGCTCTTAAAGATATTGGTGTCAAGGGATATGGGGAGAAGGCAAGAATGGCTACTGACTGTGGGTGATTAGCCTTGATCACAGTGAATGGTGGTGCTGACTCGAAGGGCTGAATGGCCTTCTTCTGCACCTATTGTCCATTGTAACAAGTGAACAAAGTATACAATAATGCTTTGAAGCAAGCATGTGTAAGTGTACAGGAAGCTGCAGGATTTGACAATTCATCAGATCAGGTTCTGGTGAGATGGCAGCCAATTAATCCCAAATCAGACAGTAACATTTGCAGACAAAGCTTTGTGGGAAATTGCAGCTATTGCAGTGTTCATTGGTGAGATCCTATTTCTCAGCACAACCTCAATCTGGTCATTTATCCTGGTGTTGCTGTAGATTTTTGCTGTACTGTGTCTCCCACTTTGTGTTCATCAGTACATTTCAGAATGATGACATTCTTATTGATGTGCCTTGAAACAAATTAAAGTCAGGAATGACACTATGTGTGCAAGTTCCATTCTACACCCTCTGGGTGAAACCAGTCAAATACATGTGTGTGGCGCAAATAAAAGCTCTTACAACTGGGAGAACACACGCCTTTATTGGCTTATAACAAAGGGTAGTGTCTTACAAGGGTCTTCAGTTGGGCTCAGCGTTTAGGTTGGAAACCTGGGTTATATATTTGTAGATGGGGGAGGAGCCAGCCATCAGCACAACCCAGTTCACTGCAATGTCCTCTACCAGCATCACCTACGGCTCCTAGAACGCTTCCACCAGCGTTGTCTCTGCTCCATCCTCAACATTCATTGGAGCGCTTTCATCCCTAACAAAGTACTCGAGATGGCAGAGGTCGACAGCATCGAGTCCACGCTGCTGAAGATCCAGCTGCACTGGGTGGGTCACATCTCCAGAATGGAGGACCATCGCCTTCCCAAGATCGTGTTATATGGCGAGCTCTCCACTGGCCACCGTGACAGAGGTGCACCAAAGAAAAGGTACAAAGACTGCCTAAAGAAATCTCTTGGTGCTTGCCACATTGACAACCGCCAGTGGGCTGATATCGCCTCAAACCGTGCATCTTGGCACCTCACAGTTTGGCGGGCAGCAACCTCCTTTGAAGAAGACCGCAGAGCACACCTCACTGACAAAAGGCAAAGAGGAAAAACCCAACACCCAACCCCAACCAACCAATTTTCCCCTGCAACCGTATCTGCCTGTCCCGCATCGGACTTGTCAGCCACAATCGAGCCTGCAGCTGACATGGACATTTACCCCCTCCATAAATCTTCGTCCGCGAAGCCAAGCCAAAGAAGAAGAAGAAGAAGAATTGACATAGTTTAGAGTTGTAGAACGATGGTACATTGACCAATTGGCTCAAACTTGATTCTTCAGCCACCCTGGAACCTCATTAAATCTGCCTTTTTCATTCACAATCATTGCATAAAGTGAGCATTACAATTAGATTTCACAATTTACAAAGAGCAACAAACATTAATTTCAATTTGTTGGAATTTCATGCAAATGGCTAAGTATTTATGCAATACATGCTATTTCTGTACTACACATCAAAAACAAAAGTACATGAACAAATTGTACATTTGCATCAAACTAGAAAATGTGAGAGTGATAAACCGCAATGTGTCTTTTCCTCTCCGAGGCATTTTTTTAAAATTAATTTAAACCAAAGAGAAATGAAGAGGCTCTGAAGTTTCTTCTTGCAGATGCCAAAGTTTATTCATGCTTGGCCCTGATTTTACACATCTGCCAAAGAAGAAAATTTCTGAAACTGTGATAAAAACCACGATGAATTTCAAGTGCAGTATTTCCCTTTCATCGTCTGGGTGGATTTAGTTTTCAGACCCAAGCACAGTTTCTGACCTGAATATTCATGTGCCAAGTGAATAACCCTATGCAGTGCAAAACATTCTCTGGTTTCTCCATTCAACATTTTGGCATTAACTCTCACCTTTGCTTGGCAGTCATAACCGGACAACATATGGGCACCTCTCTTGTTCCTTCATTGCTAAATCAAAGGCTGCTACGCCTATTTCAATGCATTTCTCCTCAAGACAGCATTCTGTTAAGAATGGATGGTTTTTTTTCCTTCACTGTGCTAATTCCCATTATATCCTCTGCAACACTGCCTTTCAAAATTCAATGAAAACATAAATCTTGCCGAGTTAAACCATTCATGGTCATTTTGATAAGCTTTGCAAGAGCAGTGCATTTGTAGTCAAATAGGATAAATAGAATTATGAAGATGTGTCGGCACCAATAAAACTGATTAAAATATTCATTGGTAAAATATTAATTTAAAACATCTATTCTTCATCACCATAAACGTATCCATTTCGCCAAAGACTTATGAGGAAAGGAATGACTTATGAGGAAAGATTGCGCAAATTGGGATTGTACTCGCAGGAGTTTAGAAGATTGAGAGGGGATCTCATAGAGACATATAAAATTCTGGCAGGACTGGACAGAATGGATGCAGATGGGATGTTTCCAATGATGGGAAAATCCAGGACCCAGGGCCATGGTTTGAGGATAATAGGCAAACCATTTAGGACCGAGATGAGGAGGAATTTCTTGACCCAGAGGGTGGTGAATCTGTGGAATTCATTGCCACAGAGGGCAGTAGAGGCAGGTTCATTAAATATATTTAAATATATTTCTTCAGTATAAGGGTATTAAAGGTTACGGAGAGAAGGCGGGGATGGGGTACTGAACTTTAAGATCAGCCATGATCTCGTTGAATGGAGGAGCTGGCTCGAAGGGTCGAATGACCTACTCCTGCTCCTATCTTCTACGTTTCTATAAACACCTCCACACGATCAATTCCATGAAAGTCCATAGAATTAAATGTCCAGGAGGTGAATAAATCAGCAGACTAATGTTCTTGTACAATTTATCCTCATGACAAAAAGTGAATTTCTTCCCACCAAGTGAAAGAGATTCACATGGCAATAAGGTTCACCTGCTGTCTCAGCCACAGTCAGAGAAAAAACAAGCAGCCATTTTGAAGCAGGTAAAATCAACAGAACAATACTTCAATTGTATTGGCTGAGAAAGTATTGCCAAGTAGCTCTTCCCTGAATGAATATTTAACGTTTATTTAAAGTGGTTTGTTTTAACGTCACAATGACAAAGTTGCTGCACTTGCTCAGGATTGTCAGCTGAGATTAGACAAATAAGACAAGCTCTGATGGAAATTTTGCCAGGTAGTGACGCTGAATATTTCAGTCCCTGCAAAATCCCTGGACTTTGCACTGTTGAGCACAAAACAATCTCAGGGCTGAACCTCTCTCCATGATGGAGACCTGTCCTTCCTTGCCATCAGTCTCTTTGAGGGATCCATGCACTGATGACCTCTGAAGCCAGCTGGCATGGTGAGCAGAAAGAAGGGGAGCATAATTTCCAGCTAATCGACTTTAAAAAATACAGAGAGCCAAATAAACTTTACGATGTACACATTGTAAAAGCTAAATTATCAAAAGGAGATTCCGACAAAATATTGTATGTGATGGTATACAAGGCCCCCTCCCTCCATTTCAGCAGGGAATATTAAACATTTTTTGTGTATTTATGGGTAAGCATTTAATGTTATTGAAATATGTAGCTACAGTATAGCAGAAAAAACTAGGACTGTAATTTACAAGAGAAAATGAAAGTAGCTTAGCTATCGTACAAAATACTTCATGAAAACAAGCTGCCACTGTTGGTCTCCATGCTTGGTCCCACTGCCCCATTCTCTCCCTGGGGCGGTGACGGGGGCGGGTATGGGCCATCCACACGATCAATGCCGCTGATCATCTTGTACACCCCTCATCCCATGCTGTTCCAAGGAGAAAAGACCAAGTTTATTCAAACTGTCCTCATGAGGGCTCCTCTCCAATCCAGGCAACGTCTTTGTAAATCTCCTCTGCACCTCTATCAGTAGCATCCATATCCTTCCTTCAGTGAACTGAACACCATATTCCAAGTAGGGTCTAACTAAGGTCTTGCATAGCTGCAACATTACCTCTTGGCCCTGGAACTTTCTCCCATGGTTAATGAATACTAACACACCATAAGTCTTCTTAAAAACACTATTAATCTGTGTAGCAGCTTTGACATGAACCTAAAGTTTGTCCACCCTGCTCCAAGTCCTCCATTGACATTGTATTCAGTGGGGGGCTGGTGGCTGGCTGTCAAGGAAGAGTGGGGCAGTGGGATCAACGTGGGCGCTTTCGGGATGGAGGGGGGTGGTGGGATTGGTGTGGGGTCTAGGGGCAGGCTGTCAGGAGGGAGCAGAGGGCTGGGATCAGTTTTGGGGCTGGTAGTGGGCTATCAGGAGGAGCAGGGTAGTAGGATCAGTGTGAGGACTAGGGGCAGGCTGTCAGGCACAAGTGAAGTGGTGGGATTGGTGTGGGGGCTGTCAGGCAGGAGTGGGGTGGTGGAATTGGTGTGGGGGCTGGTGGCGGGGAGTTGGGATGGAGCGGAGCAGTGGGATCAGTATGGGGTGCCGGTGGCAGGTCTTTGGGATGGAAGGGGGCTGGTGGGATTGGTGTGGGAGCTGGTGTCAGGGTGGCGGGATGGAGTCGGGTGGTGGGATTGGTGTGGGGACCGGTGGCGGGATGTTGGTGGGAGCATGGCGGTGGGATCAGTGTGGGGACCGACAGCAGGCTTCCAGGAGTGTCTCTCGACAGCCCGTCACCAGCCCCCACATTGATCCCACCGCCTCTCTCCCCCACAAAAGCCCACCACGATAGATGGTGGTGAAGTTAATGAGCCACGCAGCAATGATGATCACGGTCAGTGTTACTCACTATTATCACCCAAATTTCAATTTCACATAGAAGACCTTGGGGATATTTTGGAGTCATTTTTGGGAAAACGTGCATCTTATATGCCGTCAAATATAGTAATCAATACTATTCTTGTTGTTTTAAAATCCTTATAAAGTGAAATATTACCCCAAAGTTATCAACTCACATTAAAGATTGGACGTGAAATCCAGAGTACTTACAAAATACTCTTGTTTTGGTGCACCATTAAAAATTTATTTATACCTCATACTGCTGGAAATAATATTTTAGGATACTGTACAATAAGAATAATTGGCAAAAGTTTGAAAGATTCCTCAGTCCATCAATTTGTCTTGGTTGTGCTGAATTATTGACACCATCACAGGATTTCTTGCATAGAATTATGGGTATGCAGATTTCCTGAAGTTGCTCAGCTTCAACGAACAACAATGACAAATGTTGCATTGCGTCACTAAATCTAGCCCATCGATACAAATACAGAAAGATGTTGGAAATAGTCACTTGGGATGACAAATTATCACCTGAAGCATAACTCATTTCCTCTTTCCACGGATGATGTCTGACCTCTCAAGAACGTCCAGAATTCAAAATGTACCAGGATTGTAGGTTAATGGGGTGTAAATTGGGTGTCAAAATGGGCTGTTACTGTGCTGTATGTTTAAATTTTTAAAAAATAAAATTTAAAAAAGTCTCTGCTCCCTTTTCAGAATCTTTTTATCTCATGAAGAATATTTGTCTTTTATCACTTTAGGGTAATGAGATGACAGCCAGTTTAAATTTAGCATATACTTCAAGGGGATGCCTTTGACCTTAAGTTGCATTTGGCTATTAAGTACACAAGAACATGACAGCAAGTTTAGAATATATATTTTTTTTTAAAGTAATCATCTCTCGCTCAAGCAGGTTGGAAAATCTTCTGGCATGCTTGATAGAGGTCGGTGACTAGCAGTGATCCACTAGAAGCTGCTCCAGGACCCCTCCGCTTTGTGATATTTTTATAAATGACCTGGAGGAGGAAGAGTGTGTTTGTAAGTTTGTGGATGATGTGAAAATGAACGATACTATGGATTGTCTGATGAGTTGCCAGAGGTTACAGAGAGACATTGATGGGATGCAGAGCTGCGCTCCAGAGTTGCAAATAAAGTTTAAACCAGAAAAGTGTAATGCGGTTCATTTCTGTGTCAAATTTAAAGGCAGAATACAATATTAATGGAGGACTTGGAGCAGGGTGAACAAACTGTAGGTTTATGTCAAAGCTGCTACACAGGTTAATAGTGTTATTAAGAAGACTTATGGTGTGTTAGTCTTCATTAACCATGGGAGCAAGTTCTAGGGCAAAGAGGTAATGTTGCAGCTATACAAGGCTTTAGTTAGACCCTTGGATTATGGTGTTCATTTCACTACAGGAAGGATATGGATGCTACTGACAAAGACGTTGCCTGGATTGGAGACCAGCCTTATGAGAATAATTTGAATAAACTTGGTAACAATAGTGATTATGTTTGCATGGCCACTAGCAAGGCCTTGATTATAGTTCCTGTTTGATTAGACTTGGCTGTCAGCAGAGGGCTGACACACATTATGCAAGAGCTGTAATTGAGACAATTTTAAAGTAAAAAAAAACATTTTCCTTCATCTATGTTTTGTCTAAGAACTCACACTCTCAGAAAGGTGTCCGCTATTGGGAAGATGCCAAGACCACAATGCAAAAATGACGTACAGAAATTTAATGGAATGGTCAACTATATGGGTTGACCCATAAAGACGGCTCCATTAAGAAGACGAACAGAAAAGAACATTGAATGGGAGTGGAATCATGTGCATGAAAAGTCACGGAGTGAACTTAAGAAACTGCTCACAGAAGAACCAGTTCTGAGATATCATCAGATGCATCACATAGTGGGCTCGGTGCAGTTCTTCTGTAACAATATGATGACTGGCAACCATTGCGTATGCATCACGCTCAATGACAGACGCAGAGACACGATGCGCTTAAATTAAAAAGGAGCTGCCTGTGAACGATTTCATCAGTTTGTGTCAGGACAAGCAATCAGTGCAGAGACTGACCATAAGCGCTTGATTGCATTGTTCCAAAAGCCATTAAATGAATGTCCCCTGAGAATACAAAGAATGATGATTAGGCTGCAACACTATACACTGAATGTGGCGTACACTTCATGTAAGCTAATGTACACAGCAGACACGTTGTCTAGAGCTGTTGACACGAGAGAGCCCGCAAACACCAAAATGGATGAAGATGTGAATGCCTTCGTGGACATGATCACAAGTGAACTGCCCATATCAGATACAAAAATGGAGCTCATAATGTCAGAGAAAAGCAAAGATGAAACACTGAGACAACTGAGAAAAAAAACACCTTGGAAGAATGGCCCAACATGAAGCAGGACTGTTCAGCTGATGTTTCAGTGTACTGAAACTGCAGAGCTGAACTATCAGTGGTTAAAGACATCATCTACAAAGGAAGCAAAATCGTTATCCCAAAGAGTCTGAGAAAATAGATGCTAAAGAGGATCCATGGAGGATATCTCAGAATTGGAAGGTGTAAGAAAGGAGCACAAGAGGTGATGTACTGGCCAAAAATCAACAATGATATAACAAATGAAGTGTCAAACTGTACAATATGCTGGAAATAACAAACAAGCAATCCTGCAGAACCACTAAAGCCACACCCAGCACCATACAGACCTTACCAGAAGGTAGGCACTGACCTATTCAAATGTCAAGGGAAGGACCATCTTGTAGTCATAGACAATTACTCCCTGTTTCCAGGGGTATGTAGATTGTACACCACCACTGTAGATGCTGTAATAATAGGTATGAAAGCCATATTCTTCAGACATGGCGTGGCAAGCAAGGTCTTCACAGACAATGGATCCTAGTTTTGCAATTTAAAGTTCCGACAGTTTGCCAAAGAGTGGAACTTTGTACACACCACGTCAAGTCCTCATTTTCCACAGTCCAATGGTCTAGTGGAAAAATTGGTACAGACAGTGAAAAGACTGATGAACAAGGTAAAGACAGTGAAACAGACTTCTACCAGATCATGCCGCACAATGCCACTCAAATGTAGTATGTCACCAGCACAACACCTTGTGGGATGTAGGCTAAGATCAAACCTACTCATTCAGGAGAACTTCCTATAAACAAAAGAGGGGGAGAAAGTTCAAAAAACAACAAAAAGAAAAGCAAAATTATTTCTTTGACAGAGGAACAAAAAATCTACTGGAACTTTATACTGGTGACCACGTAAGGCTAAAAGGCAAATCAAATTTATGGACTCAGAAGGGAACTGTCCTTAGTGAAGTCCAGCCAAGATCATACACCATTCAAATAGATGAAGGTCCTGTTCCACGAATAAATCGTTGAGACCTTCAAATGGGACCAGCCACAGTAGATGGAAAGATGGATACTGTTGAACAACCTGAATGCACATCTGAGAAGACATTGTCTGAGGCAACAAATCAGATTCAAGGAAAATCAATCAGGAGATCATCAAGGTACGTGAATCCTCCTAAGAGACTCATTGAGCAAATTTAAAGACTCCTGTTATAGAATGAATTAGGGCTAATTTATTCACTCTTCAAGTTTTAGTGTATGTAAATGTGAACACACAAAACAAATTTTAAAAATGTTAACTATGTTGATAATAATGAAAATATAAGTTATTGGTGTTAAAGTTAAAATTGCAGTGTTAAACAAAGAAAACATGTTAGATAAAAGTAAGGTACTTTTGTTTCAAGAAATGGAGATGTAATTATAGTGATCATGGTTGCAAGACAACTAGCAATGCCTTGCAACAGATAATAGCTCCTGTTTGATTAGACTTGGCTGCCAGCAGGGGGCTGACACACAATATGTTAGATTGCAGCCTCATGGTGCTGTTTATATCAACATTAAAGTAAAGAATGGGCAGAGCCAGCTCTTCAGCGCTTGATGTCCTGCTTTGCGGAAACTGCCAAAATGTTTGGCCTGCAAGTCAGCCTGAAGAAAACTGAGGTCCTCCATCAGCCAGCTCCCCACCATGACTACCAGCCCCAGCACATCTCCATCGGGCACACAAAACTCAAAACGGTCAACCAGTTTACCTATCTCGGCTGCACCATTTCATCAGATGCAAGGATCAACAATGAGATAGACAACAGACTCGCCAAGGCAAATAGTGCCTTTGGAAGACTACACAAAAGAGTCTGGAAAAACAACCAACTGAAAAACCTCACAAAGATAAGCGTATACAGAGCCGTTGTCATACCCACACTCCTGTTCGGCTCTGAATCATGGGTTCTCTACCGGCATCACCTACGGCTCCTAGAACGCTTCCACCAGCGTTGTTTCCGCTCCATCCTCAACATCCATTGGAGCGCTTTCATCCCTAACGTCGAAGTACTCGAGATGGCAGAGGTCGACAGCATCGAGTCCATGCTGCTGAAGATCCAGCTGCGCTGGATGGGTCACGTCTCCAGAATGGAGGACCATCGCCTTCCCAAGATCGTGTTATATGGCGAGCTCTCCACTGGCCACCGTGACAGAGGTGCACCAAAGAAAAGGTACAAGGACTGCCTAAAGAAATCTCTTGGTGCCTGCCACATTGACTACCGCCAGTGGGCTGATATCGCCTCAAACCGTGCATCTTGGCGCCTCACAGTTTGGCGGGCAGCAACCTCCTTTGAAGAAGACCGCAGGGCCAACCTCACTGACAAAAGGCAAAGGAGGAAAAACCCAACACCCAACCCCAACCAACCAATTTTCCCCTGCAGCCGCTGCAACCGTGTCTGCCTGTCCCGCATCGGACTTGTCAGCCACAAACGAGCCTGCAGCTGACGTGGACTTTTACCCCCTCCATAAATCTTCGTCCGCGAAGCCAAGCCAAAGAAAAAAAAGTAAAGAATCTTTTCCTTCATCCATGTGTTGTCTAAGAACTCACACAAACAAATACAAGATTAAACAAACTTGGTCTTTTATCTCCTTTGAGCAGCGTAGAATGAGGCATGTACAAGATGATCAGAGGCATTGATCATGTGGATGGCCAGAGGGTTTTTTTTCCCCTGGGCTGAAATGGCTCACCTGAGAAGGCAGTGAGTTAAGGTGCTTGCAAGTAAAGGGGGGATGTAAAAGGTAAGTTTTTTTTAAATGGAGATTTCAGATTTATTGTCCAAGTACAATAAATCCTGAGCTTTTTTCCTGTGGGCGTGGTGCAAGGCAAAATACCACTCATTGGTAGAGAAATCAAAATGTACACATGTAAACAAATAAAGAAATGTAAATGAACTGACTGTGTAATACTATAAAGTGCAAAAGTAAAATTTCTTAAATGTCCCTGATTGAGTAAATTGTTGAGGAGTCTATTGATGGAGGGGTGGTAGCTGTTCCTGAACTTGGTACTGGGTGCATGGAATGCGCTGCCAGCAGTGGTGGTGGAGGCAGGTTCAATAGGATCTTTTAAAAGTCGACAGCTAAACCCCAACTTACATTGGGGTACAGTTCCGGGACTCAAGTTGTAAATTGAAATTATTGTAAATTGAAATTATTGTAAATTGAAATTATTGTAAATTGAAATAGGGCAAAAAAAAACCATGAGATTTGCTGGAAAAATGCAAGATTTCAGCAAAAAAAGTGATATTTGATGAAAAAAAGAGATTTTGCTGAAAAAAGCCAGAACCGAACCATCGTAACTTTGAAATATTGTTTGTCGGAACATTGTAAGTAGGCGTCTATTGTATTAGAGGGCTACATGGAACTGAGGGTTATGCAGTGTGGAAAATGGTAACATAGATTATTAGTACAGCAGAACACTGTGGGCCAAAGGACCTGCTCTTTTTATGATTTCCATGAATCCATTTGATTCATCAGATGACATTTATCTCCAGTACAATTTATTTTCAGACCCCAGCTCTCCTGAAGAGGCAGTATAATACTGAAATAATATCACATCATCATGGAGATTGTGCCAGCTCTTTGGTTGTCCACGGTTCTGTTTGACTGCCTGATCTGTGCCTCAGTTCTGTGTGAAAGATGGCAATAAATGATCTGCAAAGAAGGAGAGCATGCTCTTGGCAGCATGTTCCAATTTCAATCAACATCGTCAAAGTAAAAAGCAAATTAAATGGTCATTTACCTCTTTCCTGTTGTCAAGCACCACTGTTTGAAGTTGGCGTCCAGACTTGGCTATGCCATAACACTTCAGAGAACTTTAGGACATTTTCAAAAAAAAAAGATCCATTAAGGTTATTCAATATTAGTGAGAAATCTTTTCAAAACAAATTGTGGATATTCCAAATTCCTTGGATCCCTCGTCTTCCTGCTTCATATACTCAGAACTGACAAATAGATTTGAACATATCTGAGGAAGGATGTTCTTGCAATGGAGGAAGTGCAAAGGCGATTCACCAGGCTGATACCTGGAATGGCAGGAATAACTTATGAGGAAAGATTGCGCAATTTGGGATTGTACTCGCTGGATTTTAGAAGATTGAGAGTGGATCTCATAGAGACATAAAATTCTGGCAGGACTGGACAGAATGGATGCGGAAGGGATATTTCCAATGGTGGGAGTCCAGAACCCGAGGCCATGGTTCGAGGATAATAGGCAAATCATTTAGAACCGAGATGAGGAGGAATTTCTTTAACCAGAGGGTGGTGAATCTGTGGAATTCATTGCCTCAGAGAGCAGGTTCATTGAATATATTTAAGAGGGAATTAGATATATTTCTTCAGTATAAGGGAATTAGGGGTTATGGAGAGAAGGCGGGGACGGGGTACTGAACTTTAAGATCAGCCATGATCTCATTGAACGGCGGAGCAGGCTCGAAGGGCCGAATGACCTACTCCTGCTCCTATCTTCTATGTTTCTATGTAACATGCTTGTAACCTCCAATGCTTCTATGATTTCCAAGTCAAGATAAAGTCACACCTCACACAGTCTGTTTTACTTTCTTTTGTAAATAAAATTCAACATATTCATTAAAATATGCTCAATAGTTACTCCCAGCTTATTTCAGAATTTCCCAATTACACGTTTGATTAAATCTCCTCTTGCTTCACTCTAACAGTCAAAGTTTGGGAAAAGTCTTAAGCTTCCTCATTAAATTTGTTTATAATAATTCTGCTATCAAAAACCTGTTATCTTTTCCTGCAATGAAACCAGGACTCTCAATGATAAAAGTCACTATATTTGTCATTTTGGAAGCAACAGGCCTTCAGAAGCAAACGCTATGAATCGGAGTACAAGGCAAAAATAGGTGTCACGTGTATTGCTATGTAATATACAAAAGTGCTGGAGAATCTCAGTAGGTCACGTAGCACCTAAAGGAAATAAAGACTAGTGATTTGGGCCTGAGACCTTTGTCAAGGTATGAGCAAAAAGCAGGAAAAGGTGGGGGGAAGAGAGGTGGAAGGGGCAGGGGGAGGAGCACATGGCAACAGGTCACAAAGTCACATGTGGATATAGGTGTGAGGGTAGAAGAGAAATTGACATGGGGAGGGCATGGCTCTCAGAATGGAGAGGGAAGGGAGGGGGAGAGAGGGAGAGAGAGACTTGGGAGCGAGGGGCAGGGGGGTGTAATAGAAACTGGAGAAGGCGATGTTAATACCGTCTGGCTGGAGAGTGTTGTTCCTCCAATTAGCAGGTCGCCTCAGTTTGGCAGCGCATGAGGCCTTAGATAGCTATGTCAGTGTGGAATTAAAACGGTTGGCCACTGGAAGGTCCCTGTTATTGCAGCGCACAGAGCAAATACACCCAATGAAACAATCTTCCAGACTGCGTCCAGTTTCTCTGGTGTAGAGGAGGCAACAAGGGGAGCACCTGATGCACTTCATTTACTTGGAAGGGCTGTTTTGTGTTGCGCTGACTCTTGAGATGAAAAATATTCTGCTCATTGATTGTTCCACATTATCCTTTCCATCTTTTGTGTATTTGATTTTGTGTTAGGTTCTGTGGATGTTAATATATATAGTTGGCGTATGATTTAAATTATTGTTGTTAAATTATTGCTGTTATTGATGCTAAAATATAGTGCTGTTATTATTGTTTGATACTCTGCAACCTTCAGCTTTCCAAAGATTGCCTCAATTTAATGTGAGGGGGGATAAAGATTGGCCAATTCAAAGATCTGTGAACTACTTTTGACACGTTCAAAGAAAATATTTTATGGTGCCATATCTAGATTGAGGTCAGGTGTCAGAAGCAGAGTTCACATTTATTCATAAATATAAGATCAATATAAGTGCATTATATATTTCTGGTCAATGAGTTCAAATAAAGATATCTGTGTTGTTATAATTGTCCTGTTAATAAATTAAAACAAAATTGCTGGTTAGATTCATATATAAAAGACGACCATCCAGAATCTTCATTTACGGAACACTTCTGCTCAAACCAAAGTCAAATTCTCAGGCGATAATGGTGGAAGTCGAATTATACTCACTGGATTATTATTTCAGAGCTGTGGATTGTTAGTCATTAACTATAATTAGCAACATTACGAAACCTTCTGTTCTTTCAACATGTCTGGAATGGGTGTTACGTTCATCAGTATGTACAAATAAACCATACAGCAACTTTAGGATAAAGACACCTTTCTCTTTCAATTAATTTCCAACCCATGAGTTGCAGTGACAAAATCTCAAATCTCATCTTGCCTATAATTGCCCAGTTTGGACATATTGATGTAGTGTTTGCCATCAGATAACATTTCCACCAAATACCGAGGCAAGACATTTGATATCAGAAGTTTGTTATTTCAATCGTGAGTTATTTCCAAATAGATTAAACTAATAAATTTATTCTGCTTCTGTTGAATATTGAGGATATAAGAGCATGCCTAGGTGTTAAAGTCCTTGAGTCACATCTGAATGTTTCTGACATCCAAAAAGCATTCATGAATTTATAAAAGGAGCATAAAAATAGATATTTTCATAACTTTCTCAGCATGACTGCCACAGTTGGTGTAGCAATTAGTGCAACACGAGCACAGCGACCTGGGTTCAATCTCGCAACCAATTGTTATGGAAATATTCTGTTTGAGAAAAATTATTATTGGCCCATTTCCTTTGGAGTTATGAAACCGTGCACATAATGAGTCAATGAGGTACGATTAAAATAGTGGTTTTCAAACTTTTCCTTTCCACCCACATCCCACCTTAATCAATCCCTTACTAATCACAGAGCATCGATGACATAGAGAATACTTAAAGTGGGATGTGAGTGGAAAGAAAAAGGTTGAGAACCACTGACTTAAGCCAACTGTCAAACTTTATTCCTCTCTATCATGAGTCAGGTTTCTTCTAGTCCCCCTTTGCCAGCTCCTCCTCCCTTCTCACATGGTGAATAGTCAAGGCTTTGAGTAACAAGCTAATATTGATAGGTCATGGAAAGGTACTTCTGATTTCATTAAATATGTTTGCATGCAAGCTCCTGAAGAGAGTAGATCTCATCTCTATATCTGTACATTGTGGTTATTTATGTATTTGACAATAAACTCTCATTTCATGCACTCTGTCACCATATTTTGCCCAAGGCACCCAGTTTTAATGACAGTTTAAATACATCGATTATTCCTTACTGCCAAATATTCCATTTAGCGATAAAGAGATGTCAAATTTACTGGTATAATCTGGAGTCAAAAACTAAAAAGGAAGTAGTCAGGTAACTATGAGCAACAGAACGAAGAACAATATGAATTGATTAATATTGATCTGAATCTTAACCGAATGGAGTCGTCATAAAGGGCACGACGGCTCGGGTATGGTAAAAGTCAAGGTTCTATTCTGCTGTCCACATGACCACACCTGCAGGAGTGTACCCTTTTGCGGCTCCTGCAGACCACTTTGAGAAGTTGAAGCTGCAGATGGACTCACTATGGATCATCTTAGAGTGGGGAGAATGGAGTACATTTGATATGCAGTGAGTTGGTTACTCCACAGCACAGAAGGGCAGGATGGATGATTCGTCAGGGCAGGCAGGCGGTGTGGGTGTCCCCTGTGTCCATTCCACTTGCTAACAAGTACAATGTGTTGGGTACACTTTGATATGGGGTGGGAGTAGGCCTCCCAGTGGAGAGCAGCAGTAAAACCCCAGTTCCTAGTACCATAATGAGCACAGGACTGGGAGACCGATAGTGGTAAGGCTTTTTGAGCTCAAGGAGGGTGGAGGTATCAGGGAGGCATTTTTATTGTCACAAAAGATAATCCAAGTTGAGATGTTGCCCAAGGGTCAAGGGGAATCTGCACAACCTTCTGAAAGGGGTGGGCAAACAACCAAAGGTCAGGGTACATGTAGGTTCAAATGCCATAGGAAGGAGAAGGGATGAGATCCCGTAACACGAGTTCAGGGAGCTTGGTAGTTATTTAAAGCATCTCAAAGGGTGTAATCTCTGGATTGCTTCTGGTTCCACAGGCAAGTGAGTATTGTAAGAGAAGGATAGATCATATGAAGTGATGGCTGATTGGCTAGTTCAAAAGGGGTTTCAGTCCCTAGACCATTGCTACTGTTTTGGGGGGAAGATGGGGCCTATATAAGTGGATCAGATTGTACCTCAACCAGAGCGAGACCATTCTCCTTGCTGGGAGGTTTGGTCACACTATCAGGGAAGGTTGAAGCTGAGTTAACAGGGGAAGGTGGCTCAGAATTATTGTTCAGATGGAGAAGTATAATCACATACAGGAGAAATAATTACAAATTCCAGTTGGCAAAAAAAACAAAGAAGTTCAGAAAGCTAAATTGCATTGATATTAATGTATGGAGCATTACCAGTGAGATAGATTAATGGAAAGCTGTCATTTACATGTGGAGGGTCTATGATATTGTGCCATTTCTGAAACATATTGCAAGATGGGCAGGCCCACAACTTAGTATTCAGGGGATCGAGGTTTTGGGTGAGACTGAGGGAGAGAAAGTGAAAGGAAATGTTAGTTTAAGATTGCATGACTTCATTATTGAGGGAGGAAATCCTCAAGCCCCATATGGGTAGAAATTAGGGAAAAAAGAGTATCATCTCTGTGGTGGGGGTGTATCACAGACCTCACAACAGCCAATGGAAGATGGAGAAACAGATTTGTGGGCAGATATCTGACAGATGCAATGAAAGGTGTCATCGTTCTTGGCGATTTCAATTTCCCAAATATTAACTGAGATTGTCTCAGTGTCTCAGCTCAAAAGGAGGTGTGACCATGCGAGCTTATTCATGCGGTGTGTTGATAGACCAATGAAGGAAGGCGCATTATTAGATCTTTTTCTTGGGTCAGTTAGAGGCAGTTTCAATGGGGGATCACTGTGAAGATAAAATATATTTTAAGCGATTATGAAAAATGCTTGATTGTCCATTATAAAGGTCTTAAATTGGAGAAGGCCAATTATCATTAACATAATGAAACAGCCATGGAAGCAGCTTCAAAGATAATTGAGCTGGAAATGACAAAGAAATAATGTCCATTGAATTGATTCAATCCCTGTTCAATACAGAAAAGCACGTCACCTGAAGTCAGGGTTTCATAGTGGTGAATCCAAGGAGAGGTGGAACTCCTCGTGTCGCTAGGCACAAGAGTAACAGATGGCTTTGCACAACTGCTGCGGCCTCACTCCCTCTTCATTGGTCTGGCATTAAATGAGGAGTATTGAAGAACTGCAATCAGCGAGTGTCCACTCCGAATGCGTCCAACACAGGGGCGGGCAGGTATGAACATGCATGACTGTTGTGCGCCGCTGAGCAGTGTGAATAACCCCAGAAGTCTGCACTCCTTCAAGGGTGCAGCAAATCAGCATGACGGTAACGGAATACAATGGTACTGCATTGTCAAAATCGAGCAGATACCAAACCTGCAAGGTTTATAATTTTTGTAAACTCCTGTCACATCAATACAGTTCAAAGGAAATCATAAACCAGTAGGTGTTAATCATACTTTTGGTGCATCTTTGAGTGTAATCAAAAGTCTTCCAGCATGGCCTATAACGAGTAGCTTTTTATTCCAAGCTACAAAGATGGCAATTCATGTTTGTTCATTCCTGAAGGCAGAATCTTCAAATCTAATATCTCATAAGTATTCTGCTACTTATGTAGCACGTTATCCTGCAGTCTAATTAATTTTATTAGCTAACCTAGTAAATCTGATTGGATAATTATTGGATGTAAAAAGAAGATTCTGAAGGTTCTACTGCTTCTGGAAGCTCAGTAATTGAATGGTTTTCAAAGGAAAGATTCAAGGACAATTTCAAGATCAGATTAGCATCTTGGCAATTCTATTACACTTCCCAAAAAGATGCAATTGGACAAAATTATATGAAGCCTGAAAGGCAAATTGACATTCCTTCATCTACTGACTGCAAAATAAGTGTTCTCTCCTTTAGAATGGGAACAGAAGAAGAGTGGTTCATTGTCAGAAATAGAATTAGCATGAACTGAACGGGATACAGATTACTAAGCCCAATTATTTCAGTGATGTTGATTGAGGAGTAAATATTATCCAAGGCAATAACTTGTTATCTCCTACTTGCAAAAGTAGCTTGACATCTTTGACATTAATCAGAGAAAGCAAATGAGAGCACCAGATGAGTAGTTAATTCTGCCACAACATCATGGAGCATTTAGGGGGACATTGAGCTAAAACTTCTGGAGTAAACATTGGACCCAGTACCCTGTGTCTGGGAGATGAAAGTGCCACTAGCTGATGCGCAGGACTCACTGGTGCCCTTGCTAATGTTGATGAGTGCCAATTCCAGGCTGTAGAAGGGAAGGTGTCTGGTTGGAGGATGTCACACATGGAAGACATGGAATTTAAAGACAACATTTGCTGATGTTGTCGCCTGAAAAGTGAAGTTGTCAATGAACTTTTCAGAGGCCAAAACAGATCAAGGGGGGGGGTAGCAATTTGTTGAAAAGGCTGAGACGCAAGAAGGGGGTTAAGGGAAGATATCTTGGAATGGATATGCCATCATAGATCAGGAATGGAGTGTCATAAAACACGATCATCCTACCTGAGGACCAGGAAAGGAAAGCAAAAGCTCAAGGGAGCTCTTAAAGATGGAGTGATATTTGCAAAGGATTGCCAAGTTCATCAAGCAGATTGCCATGGGCTGACTCAAATATGGGATGTGCCTTTCATAATAGTCAATTTTAGTGATTTTAAAAGCCTATCCTTTGACCCACAAAAAGAAATGCACCCTTCCTCAAACTCCTGGAGCCCTCACTCAGTCAATGAAAACAAACGTGTGCATCAGGTAAGTGATATTTTCCTTATTATTAACCAGAATCATGCCTGGGCATTGATAAACCTGCTGAAATTTTGAGCATGAATTGAACAAGGTAGACTTTATGCCTAAACATCAATGGGTGTGCGCCTTCATGTGCTAAATATCTGTTGAGGGGTGGCTATGAGCTTACTGGCACTTACGGGATTTGGTGACAAATTTTGTTCATTCTTACAAGGCCAAGATGTTCTACACATGGGAATTGGTGGAGGCTCATTCACAGCCGCTCAGCCTCTTGCTGTTCTAATTCACAGAAAAATGGCTGCACTGCTGGAGGTGCTATTAAGGTAGCAGTGACACTGGTGTGGACCTAGGAAAGCAGAAACACAATGATGCTCCACAGGGACCAATCGCCCAGTCCTGATGCTGGCCTGTTAAAGGAGCCAACAGTGCTTGTAATTAAAATCCTGCAACCTCAGGGTCTGTCCCCAAGATGGCACCACCTATGCACAGCACCGGTCATGAGGGATTGCAGACCCTGAGGGTGCAGTGGACAGGTTCAGGGCTCCAAAAATGCAGAGAGCACCCCCCCCATTGAAAAGGACACAGGAAACAACCCAAGTAGGATAGTGACCACGGTAACAGACCAACGAAGGGCTCAGCAGCTGAAGGACCCACACAGGCTGCAGGTAGTCTGTGGCTTGCGGTAGGGGTTCATGGAACCAGGACTCATGAGGGTGCTGAGGGCAAGAAGGGGTCCCAAATGGCCTCAGGCACTGACACTACCTGATCGTGTCAGAACTTTGGAACTGGAGTTCAGGTCTGTTGGGTTGCAGAGGCTCCAGGAGTGCTAGAGGCAAATCTACAGACATTCAGTACCTCTAAAGGAACTCTTTTGCTACTCTTTCTCTAAAGGGCGGCTGGCAATACTAACAGCCTTATGGCAGGCTGAAGGTAATTACGCATAATATTACATTTTCTGTATTATTGCATGACCATAAAGGGATCTAGAATCTTGAAAATGTCCTCCATTGTAAGTGCAAGTCAACACTATCAATTGCCAGGTTGTTAATGTTGCCTTGTGATTTGGCGAAGAACAAAAAGATTTTTGGTACAATTATGCAAATTCTTGAAAGGATGAATGAAAGCTTTTCTGTGATTTGGATAGAATCAACAATCATTCAAGTCAATGAGTATCCATTGAGTAAGAGGTTTGGGAGTACAGCTTATAATATCACCAAGAACACTTGCACCTTTTATTTATTGGCTGTGGCGTGCTGTCGGTCAGAAGCAAACACACAAAACCAAAAGACTGTACAACAGGCTTTATTTGGCATAAACCTCCACAGACCCAGCTGTGAGATTGCACTGCTGTAAGGTCTGAGAGTGACTTCGAAAGGGCTGGCTCAGGCTTGTAACCCAGAGGGTGATTGATACCCGACCTGGTGGGGCTTGGTCCATTCAGGTCGGCTAATTGACAGTGGCCAGGTGTTGTCTTGTCCCCATGCTCTTCTGCAGGTACAGAGGTTGCCCCCTGCAGAAGGCCAGTGGTGTACCATCACATTGGGCATAACAATAGCCGCTTTCAGGTGCATTCTCTGCCAAGAATGTGCCTGCAGAAGCGGATGCAGAGCTTTGGAATCGTTATTCGGGTGGCAGCCCTGAAAGCGCTGCGATGTCCACCTGAAAGGGACAGCTGCACAGGAGGTGCCTCAGAGCGCACTCCAGATCCTGTCCACTGTAGTTTTCAGGCAACTGCATTCAGGTGCCTCGGGGGACTTCAGTGCTCTGGCGGTTAGAAAGTGCACCTCGGAGGTGCCTCCTGCTCTTTCAGGTGGGTACCCTGAGAGCCGCAGAGGGGTAGAATATGCAGCTTTACATCGGGGTATTCTGGCCACCTGAAAGAGCCAACTAAGGAGCAGATCAGCAAAAAGTTAAGAATTAAAAGATGCCCAGTGTGACATCTATGTTTAACCTACTGCTTTCTCACTGCCCCGTATATATGCACCATCAGGTGCTGTAATGTCTCTCAGACCAATCAGCACATACCTCCCCGGGACACGTTACGTCACATTTGATCACAGCATTGGGTCAGATGGAAGGTTGCTATCCACATGATGAAATTTAGCTTCTCCCTCAGCTCCAGAGTAGCCCTTTCTGCTGCTGGCCCATGACCTGCTGAAGAGACCTCTTCTTTATTGTGTCTCTATCTTCCCAGCTGTCGTTGTGGCCACAATGTAGCAGCCATAAGTTCTGCATGCAACCCCTGACAGGATCTGCACAACTCAAAATTATTCTGCAAAGTGACATTCTTAACTTAATTTTGCCCAATTCCACAATGTTTTTGGATGGGTATTTGCATTACACCCCACACATCAAAAGAGAGTGACCTAATTTGCAGGCACAGTTTTAAATTATTAATTATTCGAAGACATCGTTGATTAGATCAAGTATTGAACATTTTATTCCAACAGCAATTTCTGCAAGAATTATTTGTTCAAGTGCATATTCTGATATTAAATATTACAAGTGCATGCAACAATCTTATGTGCCTAATACACTTACTTCCAAATGCCATGGATCAGTCTACACTCTGGCCAAACAATTTTATCAATAAGTTATGTCCTTGAAGAGTAATGTCAAGTCATATCTGATTGTTCATTATGGTTGCATGGTTTGTTTCAATTTATGTCCATCAGCTAACTGCATGCATCATTCATGAGGGTTTCAAAATGTTGGCCAAAAGGCATCAGTGGAAATAAAGCAGATTGAAGTACAGTTTGAGTACAATCATCCAGAAAGTGACCCTTCATTTCATCTCAAAGACTGCAGTCCTATTCGGCCATCTCAGAGGTTTCTGTGTGAACTCATTGTGAGATAGGGAACTTGCTCATATTGACAATGGGCAGAAAAGGTGCTGGCCAACAAAATGGTGCTCCACCTAGGAAAGTTTTAATTCAATGATATATTATGCGAGGTAGATTGAGTGAATAATTGGCAAACAGAATAAATGGAGTTTTGTGGGATTATCAGGGAAGGATCAGCCTGCACCAGAGGATATAGGTACAAAGTGAAGGGAGAGAAATTTAGGGGAGACATCAGGTGTAAGTTTTTTAAAAATCTCAAGAGAGCTGTGGGTGACTGGAATGCCCTGCCAGGGATGGTAGTGGAGGTTGAAATATTGGGGGCATTTAAGAGACTTTTAGACAGGCACATGGATGGAAGAAAAATAGAGGGTTATGAGGTAGGGAGGGCTTGGTACTTTTTTTTTAAAAGGAAGGAATATATGGGTTAGCACAACATTGAGGACTGAAGGGCGTGTACTGTATTGTTCTATGTTCTAATATAGACAAATGAATCAGAAGGGTCAATGTTAATAGATTAATGGAAACAGGCCCTTTGACTCAACTTACCCATGCCAACCTAGATACCCCATCTCCATTCACCCCTTGGAGTCCTTTTTCTGTTCATTTAATTCCCATTCCCTAACACAATAAAGAGTCCAACATTTATCCCAACCAATGCATCTTGACAACCCAGCTTTTCACGCGAAATGTATCCGAAATTACTTACTTCTGCACATTCCTGGAAACCTCTGTGACACTCCTTGTGATCGCAAAGCTGCAGCCCGTTTGATGAAATTATGCTGATTTCTCCTTGAGAAGGTTACGGAGTGTCCCCAAGCAGCACTGTGAGCAGGAGACCCAGCCTTCAACTGCAAGTGAGAGCAAGAATCTCATCTTCCTGAGTTAACACCACATAATTTTATACCAGGAAACCGCTGGCACTTCAGTGCATTTCCCATTTTTGGTTTTGTTTGATCAGTAATAATAGATCTCTCCTAATTCCAATATAGCCTTGTTTTCCTTGGTTTCATGATGAAAATCAGGTCCTAATCAGAATTTAATTATCCCGCTACATTAATGGTGAGGCTTACCTTATCCTAACGAGGCATAGATAGGGTTGGCCGTGCCAACACTAGAGGATATCTGTTTAAGGTGAGTGGAGGAAAATTGAGGGGAGATTTTTGTTTAAATTTTTAATTTTTATTTAAATTTAGACATACAGCACAGCAACAGGCCATTTCGGTCCATGCCATCCAAAAACACCCCAGGTATCTTTTGAATGGTGGGATGAAACTGGAGCCCCACCCCGGGGAAAGCCCACGCAAGCATGTGTAGAAAGAACAAACTCCTTACAGACAGTGTGGGATTTGAAGCCCAGTACTGATTGCTGACACTGAAACGGCATTACACTAGCCACCTCGCTAACCATGCTGCCAGATGAAAGCTTTTGTTTAAAAAAAAAACAGTGATGGGCACCTGGAATACATTGCCTGGGTTGATGGTAGAAGTTGCTACAACTGGAATATAAGAAAAATGAAGGGGGTATGGCTGTGAGGGTGAGAAGAGTTAGACTGTGGAGATGGTTTAAGTATGTCAGACACCCATGATTGGCCAAAACACCCATTCCTGTGCAGCACAGTACATGTTCTACAAGATGACTAGTTACCTTCTCTGATAATCTCCTCGCTATTCTCATTAAAGGGTCTCGAACAAAACGTTAACCAGCCATTTCTCTCCGTGGTTGCTGCTGAGTCGTTGATTCCCTTGGTGAACTTCCAAACAACATGATCAAAGATAAAGGCAGAAGCACAATGGAGCACCCTGTATCTTTATTCTAGTCCAGTGACTTATTCACATCCATGAGAAAAGATCATGATAAAATTTTGAAGAGTGCATTTATGTATTAAAGATCAATTGCTCAAAGATATTAATAAACAAGGCTGAAATAACATTGTGTTATTAAAAAATAAAGAGTTCATGTACCTCTTGGATGACAAGAATATGAATGAAACTTGGGTACAAAGGAATTTGGAAGAATAAATAAATAAATCACTAAATCTTACTGTGCCATTATAAAAATGTGAACCAAAAATTGGGACTCATTTTCTGGAGGAATAAAATTAAGAAGTCTGGAAATTATGTAAAATGTAGAGAAAATTATCCTATGTCATTGCCCTCACTTCCCTTATCACTAGAAGGGCCATATTGAGGAGATGGAAAGATGCTGTCCCTCCCACTCACACTCAATGGTTGTCCGATATGACAGCATGTCTGACTTTGGGGAAAATTAGATGTTCCAATACTGAAATGAATCTTAAAGTTAAAGTTTCTTCATGGGGTTCTTTTGTCAATTGTTTTTTCAAAATTTAAGATCAACTATTTTCTGGTTTATGACTCCATTGGATACCTTATTTTTTTAATTATCAGTAATGGTCTGTTCGTGTTAAGCCAATATCCTCTGTAGGGTGCGATTAGATAAGTAGAATAGTAGTTTAGTGGGTTTTTTTCCCCACTTCTCTTTAATGTAACATAGGTTACAATACCATCTGTTTTATTCTATAAGATTTGCAAATATTCTCTTTTATTCTCATCTACCTATATAACATTTATATGACAAAACTAATAAAAATATTGAAAGAGGAAATGTAGAGAAAATTACCTTGACCAAATTTAAACTGTTGCCTGCAGGTCTATACTCTAGGTTATCAAAAGATTGCCAAAGCATATGGTGAAAGGGGCTTCCAAAAAAGGATTAGAACATTGAACATAGTGCATTCCTGCATAATGCATCTCACGATGTTGTGCCGACCTACTCCACAACAATCTCCACAATAAAGAGGGGAGGATATTGCGATTGCAGGAGAAGAGAAAAAAAGGAAATGATGGGGATTTGGGGTGGAAACTGGATAGGACAAATGGTAAAAGGGATGTTGTCCCAAAGCAATGGGCAACAAATATGGATCTCGAGAAACTATCAATGGGAAAAGCAAATTCAATATTTGAAGAGTTACAGTAAAAACACAATGCTGGAGAAACTCACAGGTTGAACAGTGTCCTTTATATAGCAAAGATAAAGATACACAATCAATGTTCTTGGCATGGGAGCAACACCTTATTTCCATCTGGGTACTCTCCATTAACATCAATTTCTTTGGTTTCTGCCCTGTTCTCCCTCTCTTTCCCCATCCCTCTGTCTTTCCCCCCCCCCCCTCACCATTCACAGAGCCTTCCCCCTCCCATTATTTGCTGGTGTGCCCCCTCTCCCTTATCCACCTATTACCTCCTACCTGTGGGACTGTGCCCCTCCCCCTGCCCTTTCCCACCCACTATTTTGTTCTGGCAACTGCCTACATTTTTGTCATTACTTAATGAAAGACTTCTGCCCAAAATGTTGGTTAAGTATCTTTATCTTTGCTAAAGGATATAAGGGACACTTTGACCTGCTGAGTTTCTCCACCATTGTGTTTTTACTGTAACACCAGAATATCGATTTTGCTTTTCCCTTTGATAGTTTCTCCAGATCCATATTTGTTTCCATTGTTTAACAATAACATCCCCTTGGCATTTATCCTTTCCAGTTTCCATGCCAACACATTATCTCCTTTTTGATCTCTTGTCCTGAAATCCCAATATCCTCCCTTCTATATTCTGTTAAATCTCTGAACTTTTCATAACCAATAAAATTTTATTCCCTTCAAACATCAGTTTCTCTTTCCAAAAAACACTGAGCATATCCAGCATCTTGTTTTTACTTCAGATTTCTAACATTATCTTTTATACCTGGATTAAACTAATTATAGACAAATACAACTGTTTGGAATATTGACTTTCAAAGACCACGGAAACTGCTAAAGGTTTTCCTCAAACAAGTCTCCAGAGACAGGCAGAGAAGCACTGATGAGGAACATTACTGATTGTATTTCTGTGGGAGTGGTGGATCATTTACAAGCAATGCTGATGGAAATGTTGGGCCATGTGCAGTAAATTATTAATTGGCAACTTCCATAAACTCAGCAAGGTAAAAATTGGCTGGTTGCCAAGATGTGGATGAGGGAGCCCCTGAATCCCATGGAACACTATCATCAACAAGTGAGAAAGATTTCAGCACCCTGAGAACTTCATGAGAAAAACAGAAGGCAGAGAAAAATGGAAACCATGCTCACTAAGTGGGTCAACAATTGTGTCCTCTTGCAACACATGGAGCAGATTGAGCCCTAGGTTGAAACATTTTCAAGGTTTCTCTCTTGAACAATGCCACTTTGGTGGATAATCATCAGAAAGGAAATTTATGCAGTAGTAGCGTTCTGAATTCTTTTTTTTATATTTCATTTTAATTTTTCCAAGACTCATATCAAACATTATTACATATATCATATTAATAGTATTTTAAAATTACAGATTGCTCAAATCTCACCCCCCAAAACCAGCCTTCCCAATGGACCGGGTTCCCTGTTACAATGTAACATTGGAGAAACACCCCTTTATTGCACTCAAGTCAGAATGCAGTGAGCAGAGCCAAGAGGTGGCTGGGCCACTTATTCCAGTATCACCAGCTTTGCATTCTCATTGCAACAGGTGCAGGAAGGGCATAAAATGCAGCTTCTTCTCTATATGTTCAAGAATTTTACATTTTCAGCTGGGAAAGGGATTGTTAAACTTTAGTGCTGAAGTAGTGAGGCAACAACAAAAGATTTCTACAAATCAACTTCCACCAAAGGTGTATTACTTTCTAAATGCTCAAATTCAATATGTGCTCATGTAAAGATCAGATCAAGAAATACGTGGTAAGAGAATTATTATTTTTTTTTAAATTCCAGCTCATTTGTCAACAAGGGAGCAGATTTTAAATTAGCAACTTGCACGCTTGCCATATTTTTAAAATTATTCCTTCCACTACCGTTTAACCAAAGTGTATATTTAATTGTTTATGTTGTCTGCACCTGTGCACAAGTAATGGCAGAAAAGTTAATTTCGTTAGCCTTGCATTTATGTGATTTGGTAATATTGAATGCAGGGAAAGGAGCAGAGGGTGGGTGGAGGGAGCTGACAACAGCAGAGGGCAGGAGAATTTTTGAACAGGAAACCTGGGAGTCAGTATCCCCCTTCATCCTACCAAACTAGCTGAGACAGTATTGGATGTTCAAAGCCCCAGGAATCAGACAGATTGGCAATCAGTCAGGGCGGAAAGCAGACAACAGCAAAAGTCAGGTAATACCGGAAAGGTGAAATTCAAGAAAGAAATTAAATGGTTATCTTTCTGTCACTATTTTCTGTCTAGTAAAGTATACTGCACATCTCACTTAATGCTATATCAGAGTCATTCATTTGAACCCACACAGCCATCATTGTTATTTTACTTTCATATTTACCTTCAATATAACTTCATGAATTTAATTATTCAGCTGATAAATGCTACCTACCAAAGAAAATGTTAAATAAAAGCTCCGTCAACTTGAAATATTGCGCCTACTTCTCTCTCCGCAGGTGCTGCCGGTCCTGCTGAGTATTCCCAATGTTTTGCCTTGATTTCACATTTTCCAGCATCCAAAGCATTGTTCTTGTTTCATCAAGATCTTCTGCTGAAAGGTCGGAAACCTATAATTTTCTTTTTATGACTTAAGCTATGAATAGAGTTCTGTAATTTCATTATTCTGCAAGATATGCTGAGCTACTGTGAAAAGAGAATAAATATCTGCCATGGGTGATGCTTACTCTCTTGTGACAAAAGGGGTATACACATTCCTTTCTTCTGTGCCAAAGTGGAAATTCTGCGCTGTAACAAATAGAGGGAATATTGCACCATTTTAACAGAGTGATGTATCATCCCAGGATTTAACATCAAGACATTAAGATCATTTAGCTGCATTGTAGTTTAAGTACAGTTATGCTCCATTACAGATTGTGAAACATTAAGTGCTTGATGTATTGCTTGAGTGTGAGAATTTGTGGGTTGGAAAGGAGAGTCATTAACCAGGGCTTCAGATTGCAACCTCTGTTAGATGAGAGCAAAGATACCATAAATACAAAAACAAAATAGCAGGGAATGTGGGACTAAGGAAAGGTATGGCTTATCAAGTGGCCAAAGATCAGATTATTTTCTGGAGTTCAATTGTTCTCAATTGGAAGAAAAGAACATTGTGGAAGCAGTTTTGAAATTGGCAGATGTAATTACAGGGGATACAGCCCAACCCAACAGTGTGGAAAATTTGGAACAGGAGAATTTTAATACATTCAGATTTGAGAAAGGTGGAGACAAATTATTAAGCACCGTGGAGGACAGGCAGCTCATCAGGTCTGTGGCATCGCTACAAAACCATTAAAACGAGTGAACACAAAATGCCGGAGATGGGTCAAGCAGCATCTGTGGGGGTAGAAGGATGCTCACTGTTCCTTGTCTAGAAATATTTGAGTTCCAACCCAACTGTGTTTTCTGCTAATAATTGCAGCATCTTGTAACCTCATTCTGTATTCCAATCAACTTTCTAATCCTTTCACATCTTATTTTCCAGCCCACACCATGTACAGAATAAATATATTTCAATAAGAATAAAAATAATGCAGCTGAGCTCAATGGATAAAACAAGCCGAAACATATAAAAGGAGGAATATTCACATTATCAAAGAAAACGATGCAAGATATAGACAGTAAGGGTGAGGGCGGAGCATTCTTCAATTCTGCAGTGAACTGAAATTCACTGGTGGTGTGTTATGCTGATGTTTAGCTCTGCCCCCATCTACCCTTACTAAACCCTGATTTCCCACCTAAACTCTTCTGAAGACCACTGTAAGACCCTCAGTTATAAGCTAATAAAAGTGTTTGTTCTCCCTCCTGTCGTGAGAGATTTTATTCACACTAATTTTATTAGCTTATTCCCTAAAAGATGGAAGCTCTGCTCAAGCCAGGTATGCTGCAGATGTCCTCCAATGCAGCTGAGGAGTTCACGTACTGGCTAGACTGGTTCCAGCCCTACCTGAACGCAACCAGAGACGTTTTCCATACCAATGAATTCAGGAGATCCGCACTCATTTCTAGGGTAAGAATGAAAGGGTGTGCAGTCATTAGAGACTGCTCAACATACGACGCTGCCTTCGAGGATATGAAGGCTCGGTACATGAAGTTGCAAAATGAGGTCCTCGCGAGACATTGACTTGCTCTATGTCGCCAACGGCCAGGAGAGACCATCGATGATTACCTCCTGGATCTGTGGACACCAGCCAAGAAATGCAGATAGAAAGCAGCTACAGGCATGTTCGTAAGGAAGAACAGATCCGGGACACTCTAGTCATGGGGATCCATTCGAGGTACACGAGGCAGCGATTGCTCAAGTTGGGTAAGAAGGGCCTGGCTAGCAACATTGAACTGGCCAAGTTGCTGGAATAGGCCAAGCTTGAGAACAACAACCTTGAAGCTAGCAAGCTTGTTCACCCAGGTGACTCCTTCCAAGGACCAGCTGGTCACATTAACCATGTCCTAATGGCTGCCGTTTCTCACACTAGGGAGTGCTTTTTCTGCAGCAAGAGCCAGCATCCCCAGTCTCATTGCCCAGCTAAAGACACAGTTTTCTCCAGCTGTGGCAAGAAAGGACATTGTTCGAGGGCTTGCTGTGCAAGGGGAAACCTGGTGAAGTCCACAGCCTCTACCACTCCCGGATATGATTCCAGCCCCAAATTCACCTGAACCTACTTGCTGTGCTATGCGCTGAAGGAGGGTGGCTGCGAGAAAGTGGCGTGAAAAGGCTCGGTGGCCATCTTGCTGAGACTCAAATTGAAACTTGACGCCATCATCGTCAGAGGAGGAAGGAGGGTGGCCATCTTGCTGCACCACGAGATCAGTGCCATCTTACACATGGGCAACCCAGGACGGTAGGGGCCACTCAAATGAAGAGTATGGAGTCTCCAGAGTCCTGGCCTCGATGGTTGTAGATCAGGACAGAACTCACCAGCTTAGTAACTCCATAGTGACTATTAAGGTAAACAGACACTCCACCAAATGCCTAAACAACAGGCTCTACTGAAAGCTTCATAGGCTCACAGACTCTTCAAGAATACAACCTAAAGATGTATCCTTCCAATATTCCTCGTGTCTAATTCGCACTCTACGCATACTCAAGAACATTGTATATTACATTTGTCGTGGGGATGGTGGAATTTTGTATAATATGTACTAGATAAATTGTCCAGACTGATGGGTCTGGACTTCGTGTGTCACTTTAAAAGCATGATCTTTGAGTATACTGCTCCCCCCCTTCCCCCGTAACAGTTTGGAATAGAGGGCCCCTAAAAATCAGAACCCACATGCAGTCTCTCCACACTGAATATTGACCTCCCCCCACACCTCTATTCCCAAATCTGTCCCCAGACTGTAAACCTATTGCTACCAAGAGCAGGAGGTACAGCACAGCAGATCGAGACTTCAAAGTCTGAGACACAACGCCAACTCAATGAAGGTATCATCAAACCTAGCACCAGCCCATGGAGAGCGCAAGTGGTAGTGGTAAAAGGGGAAAACAAGTCCAGGCTAGTAATTGACTATAGCCAAACTAAGGTACACACCCTTGGATGCTTATCCCCTCCTTCGAATTGCAGTCATGGTGAATGATATTGTGCAGTATTGGGTCTATTCAACCATTGACCTGAAAGCTGTTTATCACCAGCTGCCAATCTGTTTCAAGGACCGTCCATAGATGGCATTTGAACCTAACAGTCATCTCTATCAATTCTGGTGGGTCCCTTTCGGTATTATTAACGGGGTTTCTATCTTCCAGAGGCAGATGGGCAGAATGGTTGATGAGTATGGGTTGAAGGCTACCTTCTCCTACCTTGATAACATCACCATCTGTGGCCATACCCTGTAAGACCATGACGCCAACCTTTAATCCACGCAGTGAAAGCCCTGAAACTCACATAACTCTCGCAAGTGTGTGTTCAGGAGAAAACGTCTGACTATCCTTGGCTATGTGGTGGAGAATGTCATCATTGGCCTCAACTCCGATAGGATGTGCCCCCTGTAAGAGCTCCCCATTATCAGGACAATGAAGGCTTTGAGGAGGTCTGGGGATTTTCTCAAATTACGCTGCTCAGGTTTGACCTCTCTTAAAAGCCATTTTCTTTCCCCTCTTTGCCAAAGCCCAAAGGGCTTTTAACTACCTCTAAAACCACACTGAGAAAGCCGAAATGCATGCAATGGACGAGAATGTACCTTTCCAGGTGGAAAGCCATGCTTTGGACGTAGCCCTGGCCACTACCCTCAACCAGGTGAGCGGCCATTTGTATTTTTCCCCTCGGACATTGCAAAGTCATGAGCTCCAAAACCCTTCTGTGGAAAAGGAGGCTCAAGCCATTGTTAAAGCCGTAAGGTACTGAAGACACTACCTGGCTGGTAGGAAATTTATGCTCCTCACTGACAAATGCTCGGTCGCTTTTATGTTTAATAACATCAAGAGGGGAAAAATCAAAAATGACAAGATTGCTAGGTGGAGGATCAAGCTCTCCACCTACATTTATGACATTGCCTATCAGCCAGGAGGCCTTAATGACCCTCCCAGATGCCTTATCCAGAGGAAGCTGTGCCTCTGCACAGACCAGTCAACTGCGGTCTCAACATAATGAGCTCTGCCATCCAGGGATCACCCGCATGGCTCATTTTATCAAGGTGCGCAATCTGCCTTGCTCCATGGAAGACATCAGGGAGATAGCCAGGTCTTGTCAGGTCTGCGTGGAGTGCAAGCCACACTTCTACCACCCCACAAAGGTCCACCGGATCAAGTTATCCAAGCGCTTCAAATGGCCCAGTGTCAATTTTAAGGGACCTCTCCCCTCCATAAACGGGAACATTTTCTTCCCCTCTATCATTGATGAGTACTCCCACTTCCTGATCCCCATTCCATGTCCAGACACTTTCACTTCATCAGTTATAAAGGCCCTAGATTCCATTTTCACCCTCTTCGGCTTTCCCAGCTATATACATAGCAACCGGGGCTCATCTTTTATGAGCAAAGAGCTGCATCAGTACCTGCTGGCAAGGGGCATTGCATCCAGTAGGACTATTAGCTACAGGTGAACGGGCAGGTTGAAAAGGAAAACTCCACGGTCTGGAAGGCTGTCAAATTGGCCCTCAAGTCAAAAGGCCTTCCAGTCTCATGCTGGCAGGAAGTTGTTCCAGTCCATCCGGTCACTACTATGTACAGCAACCAAGGCTACTCCTCACAAGCTCTTATTCAATTTTGAGAGAAGGTCGGCATCAGCAATTACATCCTAACCTGGCTCAGCATTCCTGGATTAGTCTTTCTCAGGAAGCAGGTGAGGGGAAGCAAGACCGACACCCTGGTGGAAAAGATGAAACTGCTCCACGCCAATACCACATACACCTACATGGAGTACCCAGATGGCAGGGAGGACACCATTTCCATCAGGGACCTAGCACCCGCCGGAACAGAGCGTTCATTGCCTCAGGTGCCCTGCAAGCCACGGAGCACATTCTCGCCGCCCCCAGTCAAGGCTTCAGGGAATCCGGTTCAGGAAGAATGTGCATCCCCCCTCTTCTGTAGAGCCGGAGACCCAGCCCACCTCTCCTCCCTCACAAGGGAACCAGCAGATCCGAGGCCCTCCTGTGCTTAGGCACTTCACCAGGATCTCCAGGACCCCCCACCTGGACTGCTTAAATCTTTATATTTGAAAATAACTGTAATTTTTTGAATTTTTTTTCCTGAATCAATGTTCTCTGTGTTCATCCACAGATTTTAAATTCTGCAAGAAGGGGTAAATACAGTGAACTGAGATTCATTGGCGGTGTGTTGTTCTGATGGCTGGCTCTGCCCCCATCTACCCATAAATAACCCTGATTACCCTTCTAAACCCTGAGCCCTTCTGCAATGCTAGACCCAACCCTCAGTTATAAGCTAATAAAAGCATGTGTTCTCCTTCCAGTCGTGAGAGCTTTTATTCATGCTACAAGCTGACAAAGTTTCTAAAGAGTACCGATATGTTAACATGCTATGTAACATGCTGCAATGTGTCTAAAACAAAGACGAGATCTGCTTCACTAGAGCTTTGTAGAATTAAATAGGCAGACAAAGTAAGATCACTGTTCGACAATCAATTCAACGGAAAAGCCAATTCATGCAGTGGCTTCACAGCTATTGGCCATTAAAGTGACAGTCAAGAAATGACGTTAACGGTGCTACTTGCAGTCTCAGTTATTAATGTATAGCAGAAATGCAGAACAGAGAATTAGAGGAGCAAAATTGTGCACTGAAGAAACAGCTTGAAAGCTATCAATAGCGGATGTTTGATCAATTTGAAGAACATTTTAATTTAATTGTGAACAACTGCTAACAGTACAATGTCAAGGACACATTATTTTACCATGCAGCAATTAGACTAAGAGAGCAAGGAGGTGCAGTGCTGAAATATGCTCACAAGCAGAGAAAACTAGTTTTGATTATGAAGCAGGAATGCATGTACCTGAACCAGTGCCACCTGAAGATGCAGGCAGCTTTTCTGGGAAGAACAACTAGTGGTGTCCACACATGCCATTCCAAAGACACAAGCCCGCCTGAGCCATTATGAGCCCTCTTTCTCTTAGCAAACCTGTACCTGACCTTCCACAGCTGCGTTACTATCAGCCCGGCAGCCATTTTAACTCTGCCACAAGATGAATTTGAAGAACAAGATCAGGATTGTTTACAGTGTAATCATTTTTTAATTTCAACACCACAAGATCTAAAAGACGGTCCCATTGATGGAGCCACAACTTGGTTTGTTGACGGGTCAGCCTTCATTGATGATACAGGTCAGCACATTCAGGCTATACCATTGTCCAAAAAAAACAAATGAAGTAGTAGAGGTAGTTGCCTTTCACCACGCATTGTCTGTGCAGCCACGCATTGTCTGTGCAATCTGAATTTTTTGCCCTTACTAGAGGCTAGGAAGGGAATGTCAGTTAATATTTATACAGACTCTCGGTATGTTTTGGAACTTTATAGCAGCATCGGGAGAGGGGGTGGTTTTGACATCCTTGGGGTCACCTATTAGAAACACCAATTTTGTGGCCAACCTTCTGACGTCCCTCTCCCAGCCTGGTCAACTCGCCATCATAAAATGTGATGCCCCTACCAAGGCCCAGGACCCTGTATCCTTGGGAATGCTTACACAGATGCAACTGCAAAAGCTGCTGCTATAAACAGTCTCTCCGCCCACCCCCATGGTTATTCAGAGAGTGATAAAGTGCTTGTAAATAGAACTTTCTTGCCTGATGCAAGGGATGCAGACAAACTTCAGGGGGAAGCCCCTGTTCATTTGATGCAGACAAACTTCAGGGGGAAGCCCCTGTTCATTTGATGCAGACAAACTTCAGAGGGGGAAGCCCCTGTTCATTTGATGCCGACAAACTTCAGGGGGAAGCCCCTGTTCATTTGATGCAGACAAACTTCAGGGGGAAGCCCCTGTTCATTTGATTCAGCTTTGGAAGAAGCAGGGAATGTGCCAGATATACAGAAACTGAATTATGGACCACCCCTGCTGGACAAATTTGTGTACCTGATGCATTTTTACCTGTGCTGCTTAATTACATACTTCTATGCAATGACACATTTGGGTAAGGAGGGAATGGTAGGAGTGGCACTGTAAAAGAAGTGGTGGCTCCCTAATTTAAGAAGAGGCCATGGGAATGCATTACCTGTCAGAAAAATAAGCCTGGTAAAGCAATTGGGTGCTCTCTGGGTAAGACATGAATGCCTACAGGACCATTTGAATGGATATGGATTGATTTTATGAAATTGCCCAGAGTACACAGCTGTAAGTGCTGCCCTGTTATTATTGATCCACTTCAAACAGATGGGAATGAAGAGAATGGTTCGGGAACTGGGAAACGGAGTTTCGTGTGGAAATAATTGGCACAATGTAACATTATAACTTATTGCGGCACTTAATTCTGGAACTCCCTTCCTTTTAGCAGAATGGGATTTCCTTAACTCAGAGAAATGCAGCAGATTATCACCATATTCTCTGTTTGTTTTGGGAATCCTAGCAATGGAACGACTTGATAAAGGAGAAGATAAACCAGATGTTTAAATGGGAATGATAGATTAGCATAGACTGAACAGTTTTTCTTTATTTTCTTCTTTCCTTTCCATTAACTTCAGCAGCAAGAGAAGGTTTAAAAATAATATTTTATGGGACAATACTAAAGTTTGTTAGAAGGTTTGTTTTCTTTCTGGAGCATAGCTGTAAGACATAGTAAACCAAGCTTGAAACTCAAGTTAAATATTTTGCTGGGGTCTGCCAATGACGGGCCATACGATTAGTTATGAACAGGGAGCGGACTGAAAAATGAACTGCATTCTAATGACTAAATTAGATATTTCTTTGATTTGGCTACGCGAACAAAGATTTAAGGAGGGGTAATGTCCACGTCAGCTGCAGGCTCGTTTGTGGCTGACAAGTTCGATGCGGGACAGGCAGACACGGTGGCAGCGGTTGCAAGGGAAAATTGGTGGGTTGGGGTTGGGTGTTGGGATTTTCCTCCTTTGTCTTTTGTCAGTGAGGTGGGCTCTGCGGTCTTCTTCAAAGGAGGTTGCTGCCCGCCGAACGGTGAGGCGCCAAGATGCACGGTTTGAGGCGATATCAGCCCACTGGCGGTGGTCAATGTGGCAGACACCAAGAGATTTCTTTAGGCAGTCCTTGTACCTCTTCTTTGGTGCACCTCTCTCTCAGTGGCCAGTGAAGAGCTCGCCATATAGCACGATCTTGGGAAGGCAATGATCCTCCATTCTGGAGACGTGACCTACCCAGCGCAGTTTGATCTTCAGCAGCGTAGATTCGATGCTGTCAGCCTCTGCCATCTCGAGTACTTCGATGTTGGAGATGAAGTCGCTCCAATGAATGTTGAGGATGGAGCGGAGATAACGCTGGTGGAAGCTTTCTAAGAGCCGTAGGTGATGCCGATAGAGGACCCATGATTCGGAGCCAAACAGGAGTGTGGGTATGACAACGGCTCTGTATACGCTAATCTTTGTGAGGTTTTTCAGTTGGTTGTTTTTCCAGACTCTTTTGTGTAGTCTTCCAAAGGCGCTATTTGCCTTGGCGAGTCTGTTGTCTATCTCGTTGTCGATCCTTGCATCCGATGAAATGGTGCAGCCGAGATAGGTAAACTGGTTGACCGTTTTGTGTTTTGTGTGCCCGATGGAGATGTGGGGGGGCTGGTAGTCATGGTGGGGAGCTGGCTGATGGAGGACCTCAGTTTTCTTCAGGCTGACTTCCAGGCCAAACATTTTGGCAGTTTCCGCAAAACAGGACGTCAAGCGCTGAAGAGCTGGCTCTGAATGGGCAACTAAAGCGGCATCGTCTGCAAAGAGTAGTTCACGGACAAGTTGCTCTTGTGTCTTGGTGTGAGCTTGCAGGCACCTCAGATTGAAGAGACTGCCATCCGTGCGGTACCGGATGTAAACAACGTCTTCATTGTTGAGGTCTTTCATGGCTTGTTTCAGCATCATGCTGAAGAAGATTGAAAAGAGGGTTGGTGCGAGAACACAGCCTTGCTTCACGCCATTGTTAATGGAGAAGGGTTCAGAGAGCTCATTGCTGTATCTAACCCGACCTTGTTGGTTTTCGTGCAGTTGGATAACCATGTTGAGGAACTTTGGGGGGCATTCGAGGCGCTCTAGTATTTGCCAAAGCCCTTTCCTACTCACGGTGTTGAAGGCTTTGGTGAGGTCAACAAAGGTGATGTAGAGTCCTTTGTTTTGTTCTCTGCACTTTTCTTGGAGCTGTCTGAGGGCAAGGACCACGACAGTAGTTCCTCTGTTTGCGCGAAAGCCACACTGTGATTCTGGGAGGACATTTTCGGCGACACTAGGTATTAGTCTATTAAGGAGAATCCTAGCGAAGATTTTGCCTGCAATGGAGAGCAGCGTGATTCCCCTGTAGTTTGAGCAGTCTGATTTCTCACCTTTGTTTTTATACAGGGTGATGATGATGATAGGATGATAAATGGAGGGATGTGAAAGATTAAGTTAATGAATTAGATAAGAAAGTAGTTGCCTTGTTACATGGTGGGAATGCAATTGTCTTCTAATATGACCTTATCTGTGCTGTAGAAAGATAATAACTAACACCACAAAGAATGTCGTAAAAGTAAATAAACCTAAAGTAACGACACCCTGATATTTCCCAGCTATTTGCAGACACCACAAAGGAACATATTATTGTAAATACAGAGAACACCAGTTGTGCAAAACTTGTAGGGTCTCACACAGACCCCTATCAAAAGGGGATGGATACTTTGTATGCTAGGAGTTGGGCCTCAGTGTAAAGAATGAGTTACTGAACAGTTTCCGGGTACCCCTAGTGTTATCAAAATTGAATATGGAAACTATTGTACACTTAATTGGTTCTGCTGTGTTCTGCTATTTGTTTTATTATGGCGCAGGCTGATTTTCACATTGGAAGTTAAAGATACTGCATATACCCAGGTCCCAAGAACCTTCTGATCTGTTGAAACGTATAAAGTAAATGCAAGTTATGCCAACTGAAGTGTAACACCTCGCACTTATCCAAGTTAAATTTCACCTGCCATACCTTGGCCCGCTTTCTAGAACCAGCTGTAATCTTAGACAACCTTCTTCACCATCCACTGTACCACCAGTTTTGGTGTCATCTACAAGCTTCAGAACAATTCCAACTATATTGTCATTCAAGTAATTAATGTAAATGACAAACAACAGTGGATCCAGGACTGATCCCCATGACACACCACTGTTCATAGACCTCCAATCTGAGTTACAACCTTCTACTAGCACCCTCTATCTAAATCTGTATCCCATTGGCCACCTCACCCTGCATCTCATGCAGCATGACCATCCAGAAAAACCTACTCTGCAGGATCTTGTGAAAAGACTTGCTAAGGACAATGTCCACTACGTTGCTTTCAACACTCTTCTTGGTCATCTCTTCCAAAAATGAAATCAAGTTTATCAGACACAATCTCCCAAACACAAAGCTATGCTAACTGTTCCTAATCTGTCCTTGTCTTTCCAAATGCAACAAGATCTTTTCTGACAGAATCCTCTCCAGTTGGCTCTGATATCTCAGTGGTTAGAGCACTGAACTTGGAAACCAGGTGTTGTGAGTTAATTCCTTTCTGGGGCCTCATTTCTGTGAATGGTGCAAGAGACAAAATGGTAACTCTGTCTTCCTTACAGTAAATAAAGCTAAAGAATTTTCATGTATGTTAAATTCTAAATGTAGTTTTACATGATAATGATGGAACCTTTACCTTTTAACTTGGCCGTGAATGATGTTTAGCTCACCAACCAGGAATTCCCTGGCTTATCGTTGCAGACGTTTTTTTTTAAAAAGGCAGAACATTAGCCAACCTCCAGTCATCTGACACCTCACACATTCTCAATGATGATGCACCTATATCTGTGAGGATACCTTCTTCCCCAGCTTCCTATAATGTCCAAGGAAATACCTTAGGACTTATTGACCTTATTGCATTTTAAGACTTCCATTACCTCCTCCTTTGTAACCTGAACTCTCTTTATTTATATCGAAAAATACTCGATAAGGGCCTGATCCATCTCCTGTGGCCACAATCTTGTTGATTTTTAAGGAGCCCAATTCTTTTCCCTGTGAACTCTAACATCCGCTATACTGCTCAAAGCAGTTGCTTGTTTTCAACTGCCTTGACCTGAAAAATGCCCCTTCCTTGTACTTGATTAGATCCTCAATATTGCTGGTCATCCAGGGTTCTCTTAATGTGCCAGCCTTGACCTGCACTCTAATGGAGCATACTTTCCCTTTCTCTCTTTTTAAAACCTCCAATTTCCCAGTGTTCCTTTATCTACAAACAGCCTCTTTCCAAGATCCCATCCAAAGCTATCAAAATTTATCTTGCTGCAGTACAAGGCTTGAACTTGTGGACCAGTCCAATCTTTCTACATAATAATTTAAATACTAATGGAGTCATAGTCATTGTTCCCTAAATGCTCTCCTACTGAGACTGCCATCACTTGCCCTGCCACACTTCCCAAGAGAGGGCCCAGTGTTACATTGTCTCTCGTCAGACCATCTGTTGTTCGAGAAAATTACACCCCATCCAACCACTTTGGACTGTGAAAATTCCAGGCAGTTTGTGGGATCTTAAAATCAACTCAGCAGACAATGCTGTCATTCCTACAGCAGTTTGAGACCTCTACACATTTGGACCTCTAATTACTCCTGATTATTGAGGTAAACCATAACATGACCCCAGCAAATAATTATCCCTTCCAGCCTCACTGGACAATGCCATGAGAACAGTCTCTCTTATTTTCACTAAGAGACACTGGAAAAATCAACTTACATATACTGTAATCAAACACTTTGAGAGGTTGGTCATGGTTAGAATTAATATGTAACTAAGATCAGGACTCACTGCAGTTTCCCTACTGCAACAGTTGCTCCATAGCAGATGCAATATCACTGGCTCTCCATTCACCTCTGGATCACCTGGACAATAGCAACACCATCAACAGGCTACACTTCATCAACTGCAGCTCAGCTTTCAGTAGCATTATACCCTTATTTCTGGTCAACAAACTCCAAAACCTGGGCCTCTGCAACCTCCTTTGCAACTGGATCCTTGACTTCCTCATCGGAAAACCACAGTCAGTATGAATTCGAAACAACGCCTCGACGTCACTGATTATCAACACAGGTGCTCCTCAAGGACGCGTGCTCTACCCACTCACTACACCCATGACAGTGTGGCCAGGCACAATTCAAATGGCATCTACAAAGTTGCCGATGACACCATGATCACAAGAACCACCTTGCACTCAACATGATCAAAACTAAGGAATGATTGTGGACTTCAGGAGGCAGGAAATCAGGAGAATACAAATCAGTTGTCATTGAGGGGTCAGCAGTGGAAAGGCTAAGAACTTCAAATACCTGTCTATCAACATCTCTGAAGATTTGTCCTGGGGCTTCCATGGCAATGCAATCACGAAGAAGGCTCACCGGCAGCTATACTTTGTGAGGAGTTAGAGAAGATTTAGTATGTCACCAAAAACTCTGGCAAATTTCTGCTGGTGTATCATGGTTGCATACACCATGATACGCCATAGGTGCTCTGTGATTAGTAAGGGATTACTTAAGGTGGTGTGTGGGTGGGAGGGGAAGGTTGAGAACCATTGCTCTAGACCCAATTGGTACGGATATATTTTGTTTGAGAAAAATCATTGGCACATTCCCTTTGGAGCTATGAAACCATGCACATAACAGGTCAATTAAGTACGATTAAGCAATCCTTTACTAATCACAGAGCACTGATGGCATAGGGAATACTTAAAGTGATAGGTGAGTGGAAAGAAAAAGAATGAGAATCACTGGTTTACAGGTTCATGGGTGACAGCAAGCCAGACAAGCAGTTCAGGCATGGGAGCCACCCTGCCCATTTCGCATCCTACTCAAAGTTTTGTCCACTATCTCCCGCTATCCAACTTGTGTTTTCGTGCAAAATAACCCAGTGGGGCACGAGGTCATAACATTCACTCCAGATTCATGACCACCACTCCTTTTGTACTTCTTTCCACAGACCTCAGCCTTCTCTGATGTAGCCGCTTTGTATAGTGCAATAAACAATGTGCAAGTCTGCTACCATTTACGGGTGTCTCACGTTAACTTTTTGAGACATTAGAGTCAAAATGGAAAGAGATAGTTTCCATGAACAGAAGCTGTGACGTCGGTTGCACCAGCTCGTGTTAATAAGTTCAATAGTTCTGGGGCCAGCAATCGTACAAAATGAGGAGCATCCACTGCAGCACCAAATTTCACATTCTTGAAGCATCCTTTCGGTCTTTACATCGGCTCGTCAATCTAATTCTTGAAGTGTCAAGGAACATGACGATAATGCTGCAAAACTCCCCATTTAGTGTAATGTAGAGATTACAGTGTAGCAATTTAACAAAACAGTGCTCTCAAAGCAGAATGATGCATATAAATATGTATTAACTGAACGAGAAGAGACACTTTCACAGCAGCTTGGGAAAATTGAATACTGCACCCAGACAGCTTTATGCTGTAGTGAAATCCATTTATTATCTCAGAATTTCACATCATAATCCATTTATTATCACTGAATTACATAATGCAAACTGCTTCCTATTCATTTTCAATTACTCTATCATGTTTTATATCTTAATAACAAAGTCTGTTTAAACTATTCCTTTTCTTAAGTGCTACTGTTAGACACAATAACCTGAATTAATATATAAAAAGAAAATCCATAACTCCAGGACGTTGAAAATGACTAAAACTTTACAACTCTCAGTAGGGGCTGCTTCATTGAATATATTTAAAGCAAAGTTACATGGTAGAGGAATTAGGGGATATGGGGAGAAGGCAGGTAGGTGGAGTTAGGTCATAAATTAGATCAGCCATGATCGTATTGAATGGCGGAGCAGGCTCGATGGGGCATTTTTGGCCTACTCCTGTTCCTACTTCCTATGTTCCTAAGTTTGATAGGCTTTTGTATCGACGGGAAATTAGGAGTAATGGAGAAAAGGTGCGTAGGTGGACCTGAGTCCACGGCCAGATCAGCCATGATCTGATTAAATGGCAGGCAGGATGGACGGGACAGATGGCCGACTCCTGCTCCTACTTCTTATGTTGCCCTCTTAACTCCTTCATTAATATGTTATAATTATACACAAGAATAATTTTGATGGAGATATTATAAGCATCAGCAATTAATTGACTGCAGATAAACAGGTATAAAAATTTCTATGTTAATAAGTAAACATTGCATAACATCTGGTATTCGAGTACAAATGCCTCAACCTGTAAATCTAGGCAATTGCAGACAAGCACACTACACCTGATATGGAAAGTTTTAATGGGAAAAGAGACATCACCACCAAATTGATCCCCGAGTATCACTCATGGGGCAAAGCACATTGAATATCAAAGTGCCGCAATGATCTTCAATTTGCAAAATACTGCATGAAAATTATCACATGCAGAGAAGCCATACAGGTCAGTAACTCTTTATTCCACTTAAGCCAGATCTCATGAGCTTCTTTTGTTCCTCTTTTGGAACATAACATCTAACTTGCCACTCAGTGGCTTTTTAACCAACAGTGCAATGCCACTTGTTAATCTGACCAAATTACTCTCAAACATGTGGCACACTGGTTTCATCAGCATGCTGGAGAGGACATATATGTCAGCCTCATGTGTACTGTTGGCACAAGGGTTAACCCAGTGGTTCTCAACCTTTTCCTTTCCACTCACATACCACTTTAAGTATTTCCTATGCCATCAGAACTCTGTGATTAGTAAGGGATTGCTTAACGTGGTGTGTGGGTGGAAAGAAAAAGTTTGAAAACCACTGTTTTCATTGTACCTCATTGACTCGTTATGTGCACGGTTTCATAGCTCCAAAGGAAATGGGCCAATGGCCATTTCTCTCAAGCAAAATATTTCAGTAACAATTGGGTCTAGAGCAGTGATTCTCAACCTTCCTTTCCCACTCACATCCCACCTTCAGCAATCCCTTACTAATCACAGGGCACCAATGGCCTAGGGATTACTTAAAATGGTATGTGAGTGGAAAGAAAAAGGTTGCGAACCACTGGGTTAAAGGCACACCATCCAGAAGTTTTTGACTAACTGAGTCGAAGAATGTGGATTAGATGTCAACTTTGTGGGAAAAGCCAGAGAGTGGCAGTCGGCAATATAATCTCTGACTGGAGGCCTGTGACTTGTGGTGTGCCTTCGGTATTGGTACTAGGTTCACTATTGTTTGTCAACTATGTGAACAATTTGGATGATAATGTGGTAAACTGCATCAGAAAATTTGTAGATGGCAGTAAACTGGGGATGCAGTGAACAGCAAGGAATGCTTCCAAAGCTTGCAATGGGATCTTGACCAGCTGGAAAATGGCAGATAGAATTTAATGCAGACAAGTGTACGGAGATGAACTTTGGGAGGACAAGCCAGGGCACATGGTAAAATTTGAATGGTAAATGGCGGAGCATCACGAAATGCAGTAGAACAGAGGGATCTGGGATAAATGAAAGTAGCATCACAGGTAGATAAGGAGAGCTTTTGGCCTTCATAAATCAAAATATTGAGGATAGGAGTTGGAATGTTATGGTGAGGTTGTATAAGACGTTGGTGAGATCAAATTTGAAGTATTGTGTGCAATTTACATCATGACTCTACAGGAAAGATATCAATAAGATTGAAAAGTAGTGCGGGGAAAATTAACAAAGTTGTTGCTGGAACTTCAGGAGCGGGATTAAAGAGAAGGGTTGAATGGGTTTGGACTTTATTCTCAAGCATCAGAGAATACGGGAAGATTTACTGAAAGAATACTCTTTCAGAACTAGGAGGGGTAGAGGCATGGCTAATGCAAGTAGATTTCTCCCACTGAGTTTGGGTGAGACAAGAATATGAGTACATTAGGGTGAGAGATGAAATGTTTAAGGGGAATATTAGAGGGAACTTCTTCATCCAGACAGTTGTGAGACTGTGGAACAAGCTACCAGCAGAAGTGGTGGATGTGGATTCTATGTTGGCAATTTAAAAAATTTGGACTGGGAGGGATATGGTCTGAATGCTGGTGAATACAAAGAGGCAGAATAATAATTTGGCATGGACTAGATAGGCCAAAGGACCCGTTTCTAAATTTATATTTAAATTTTAGATCAACTGCTAGGTAACAGGCCCTTCAATTACACCCAATTAACCTACAACCCCCAGTACATTTTTGAAGGGTTTGTTCCCAGGGAAAACCCATGCAGATAGGAGGAGAACGTACAAACTCCTTACAGACAGCGTAGGATTCGAATCCCAGTTGTTGGTGCTGTAACAGTATTGTACTAACTGCTATGTTAACCATGCCACCACTGTGCTGTAGTGATCTATGTTTCAAATGTAGGAATAAAATAGCTCTTGCTGTGTGGTCTATCAAAGCACATCTGATCAATGCAACCAAATTGTATAGACAATTACAGAGACAAAGGTATGGAGAAATGTGAGGTATTAATTACACTTTGAAGTGTTGCTGCACAGAGATCTTGGGATGCTAGTCTGCAACTCCCTGAAAATGGCAGTATAGGTTGTAATGCGCGTCAAAAGAAAATTGTAATGTGTGTCAAAAGAACCAAAGACTTGTTGATCCAAACCAAGGCATTTATTAACTAAAAGACTGGAGCACATCACAAGTAGGTCGGCCAGTCCAGAATGACCTGGTCTGGCTAGGAGCAATCCTTTAAGACCTGCCAGTAGGTGTGGCCACACTCTCAGCCAATCACAGTCATCCTACACTACCATATGTACATATACACATTAGTGATAGAATCTGTACTATCACATAGGTGGATAATGTAGTCATTTTGATGTGCTTTCCTCCTTAGACCAAGTAATTGAGTACAAGAGTTGGAACGTCATGTAATAGTTCTACAAACCTTTACTTGGACGGCACTTGACGTATTTGGTTACCACATGACAGAGAGAATGTGATGTACAGAAGCAAATCACCAGGATGTTGCCTGGAATTGGAGGGTTTGTGGGGGGGTGAGGGGGGCTGCAGTTGTAGGGAGAGATTAGATAGGCTAGGTTTATTTTCACTGTAACATTGAAGGCTGAAGGGTGACCTTATTGAGACTTTATAAAATTGTGAAGGGCATCGACAGAATCATTTCTGGGGAGTCCAGAAGCAGACGACACGGGTTTAAGGTGAGAAAAGAAAATTAAAGAAGGATGGAGGGGAAAATTTTGGGATGGATACCTGGAGCCAGCTGCCAGAGGAAGTGGCAAAGACATACACAATTATAACATTTAGAAGGTATTTGAACAGGTACTTGGATAGGAAAGGTGAAAAATGAGATGGGCCCAGTGTGGAAATGGGATTAGCATGGATAAACATCATAGCCAGCATGGATAAATTTGGCAGAGAGAGCCAGGTTTCAATGACACCTGGTGAATCTTAATATATGGAATGTTACTCTGCAGTATTCAGCTCAACAATTTCTTCACTTGTACCCTAACGCCTAAAGATTAATCAATTTGATTTACATGAGGGTTGAATACAGTTTGTTTCAATAGAGTTTTCAACACCAACTCTTCAATTTCAATAGTCTTGATAATTTTGATCATTGGAGAAGTATTTATGTGATAGGCAAGTCCAGATCATAATGTATATGAGAGAAAATATCTTTCTCTCCTGATCTTCTTCAAATGCCAAGGCTGTTTGGAGGCTTGATGCTTTTCTCCAATTTATAATACAAGTGGATAGCATTGCCGTGATACCAGCATTATTACATCAAGATGTGAAAATCAAAATCATCAAGGATACCTGAATTCTTGTTCCCTTTACTCTCCAAAGAGTGGCATTTATTGTCAGGTTTCTTATGGTCCTAGACTTGTCAAATAGTTTCCATTTACCATAAAGATATCAGGGCATCAATGCAAAATGGCAGTAATTATTATCATTTTGGTCAATACACAGAATTGCTGGAGAAATTCAGCAGGTCACGCAGAATCCAGAGGAAGTTATGGGTAACCAGCATTGAGCCTGAGCTCCTTACCGGGAATGTATTTCTGATGAAGGGCTCAGACCCAAAACATTAATTGCCTGTGACCTCCTGTGGATGCTGTGTGACCTGCTGAATTTTTTCCAGTTCTTTTAGGTATTGCATGTAACCCTGGCATCCCAGAATTTCTTGTTTAAATTGTCTTGTGAAAACAATCAGCAAAGCAACATGTGTAGATCTAAAGGATTCTGGTGGAAAAAGGAGGATGATCATTATCAATGTCATCTCTTGTACCTATTGGATATTGCTTCTGATTTGCATTATCTCTGTCCCACATGAGATAACCAGGACACTTGGAGGTGAAGTCTTTGTCTTCTAGCTACCACCTATCTGACATTCAAATTGTGCATAGACCTCAGTGAATTTTCTGCCCAAATATTACTATTGGAACAAATATTTTGTTCTTTCCCCACCCCACTACCTTCATTCGATTTTTTCCCTTTTTTTAAAAAAACTGACCAAATTGATGGACTAATATTAGTATAGCAGGAATTGAAGAGTTAGAATCAGATACAAAAAGCAAAAGGTCATCAACATAAAGAGAAATTTTATGGACTGATCCTCCCCTAAAAAATCCAAAAATATCCTGAGATTCTCTAAAGGCAATAGCCAAGGGTTCTAAAGCCATATTAAACAATAAGGGACTGAGGAGGACAACCCTGTCTGGTCCCATGATGCAGTTTAATTAGATTGCAAAGAATTGGTAAGAATAGAAGCAACAGAGGATAAATATAACAACTTAATCTTCAAAATAAATGTGGGACCAAAATTAAATCTTTATAATATTGCAAATAAATATTCCCATTCAACTCTGTAAAAGGCTTTTTCAGCATCTAAAGAGATAACACATTCCAACAAAGAAATGGCAACTATTAAAACATGAATAATGGTTTTTAATAAATGCCATCTGGCCCTCAGAAATAATAAGAGGCAAAATATTTTCCAATCTACTGGACAAGATTTTAGACAAAAGTTTTACATCAACATTTAAAAAAGAAATTGGGATAAGAGAGATCATTGAATCGTAAAAATGTAATTGGCAAATTCCCAGATTTTAAAAGAATAAGAGAAAAATGAAGCATAAATAGGGTACTAGTAAGTGGGAAAACATTTTATAGAACTCAACAGGAAGGCCATCAGGGCCTGGTGCTTTCCCAGATTTTAACAATTTGATAACAATTGTTAGCTCTTCTTGTGAACTAGATTTTTCTAACTGAAATTATGCATCTAAAGAAAGAGTGGGCATTGTCAAACTGTCCAGAAAATTTATCATAGTAGTTCAATCAATGGGAAAGTCAGATTTATAAAGATTGGAATAATACTGTCGAAACATATCATTAATTTTTATATGGTTAATGGTGATTTTACCATCTTCTTTGTGAATCTCCATAATAAGATGTTTAGCAGCTAAGCCTTTTAGATGGTTTGCCAAGCATTTACCTGGCTTATCACCATGAATGTAAAAATTGAATTTTGCTTTTCAAAAGCAAGTCATACTTAGTTTTAAGATCAAGCTGTTTTTTATAATATCTCAGGTTTCAAAATAAGAGCACATTGTTGGTCTAAAAGCTTTATTTGATTGGTGAGTGCAATCCTTTCAGCATTTGCCTCTTTTTTTCATTTTTTGCCATATACGAGATAATTTGTCCTCTAATATAAGACTTAAAATAATGCCAAATGTTTAAGATAGTAAGCTCCGAAGAAGAATCTGTTCCTCCTTAAATTTCAAAGAAATCTGGATCAGATAGTAAAATAAAATCTGACAGATTGAGGTTTATCAGGAAAGCTCAATGATAAGACCATCAGAGCATGGCCTGAAATTACAAAAGACTCATATTCACATGCACACATTAATGGAATCAGTTTTTTTTTAAAATCAGTTAAAAATAAATCAATCCATGAATACGATGGACATTAGCAAAAAAAGGTGTATTCCTTATCATTGGGATGGAGAAACCACCATACATCTACAATTCCACACTTTAGCAGGAAAGAGTGAATACAGTGAACTTATTTAATGTAGTTTTTTTGGAAGATGAATAATCTAAAACAGGATCTACAAACAGTTGAAGTCACCAACCATTACCAAAGAATATAAATTCTAAAAAACCCCCAGATCTTCAACATTAGGAGCATAAACGTTAGCAAGGCAATGATTTTATTATATAGTTTCTCATAAACAATGGGGAAAGGACCAGTCGTATCAGAAACAATATTATGATGAACAAATGGGAAAGATTGGTCAATTAAAATTGAAACTCATCTCGCCTTTGCCAGAAAGTGCTGCCCCCTCCAGTATCAAAAAAGACATGGTATCATTCAAACAAATACGCATTTCTTGTAAAAATATGATATCTGCTTTAAACTTTTTAATGTACATAAATATTTTCTTGCATTTGACAGTGTGGTTTAACCCCATGAACATTCCAACTCACTGTATTAATGACTTTATTCATGTTAACCTAATTAAAAACAGGAGTGCTTGAAAAGAAAATTCATAAAAAATCCAATTAACTTGATTTAACCATGAGACTAGAAAAGCTCAACAAGAGAAGGAATATAAAAAAAACATGAATCACCATAGCAACATCAAAAAGGAATCTTAAACCAAATCCTCCTTCCCCCACCCCAACCTCCCAAAAACTATCCCAAGAGATAGTAAGCTAAATCCCAAAATACCATTCAATTTTGACATTGCACGCCACCCAACCGAGAGTGAACCCTTTCTTCTTGGGTCTCACCCAGGCAAAGAATTCCTACCACTCTATCATCCAACTGCACGGAAGACCTTCACCCCAGCCTGGATAACTGCCCCAGACCTTCCAGGGCACCACCTTCTCAAGGACAATTAGGATTAGCCAATGAAGTGATGACCAGGCAGCAAAGCCCACCTCTCTTGAATGCACAATGGGTTTCCTGTTGAGATAAAGGCCAGGAAGTCTCTTGTATCCAAAAACATGGAGAAGGACTGACAAGGGAGTGCACAACAAGCAGCGCAAGTCTCCCAGGCCAGTAATCTTCCTACAAGAATGGAGGAGAAATTCACTTCAAACATTCCAGCTCATTCTCTGACCCCACGTACCCTTCCCACCTTGTGTTCAAGTTGTTATTCTGGAAGCATTCATTTCAATATACATTTGAAGCCTCACAACCCTCCTGAATATTCTCTTGTTCTCTGTGTTGAATGCATATCATCACATTCAGGAATACAGTCATAGAATCAGACACCGCTGAAACAGGTCCTTCAGACCACAAGTCCATGCCAAACATCACGTACCTATCCCTACAAATCCCATTGCCCAGCACTTGGTGTTATGCATGGAGGAAACTTGTCATCCCTCTAGAATGTGCGAATTTCAGGTTGTCACGTGTCCTCCCAGTCTGAAACTTATTCGAAAGTCACATCACCTGTCAATCAAGGATGGACTCCAGCCACCCATTAATGCACCCTTTGCCACTGACTAATTTAAATCACCAAGGGACATTACTGGTTAGAAGCACAGATTAGCACTATCTACAACACCAATGCATAGTACAGTCTTTCTCTCTGCCTCATGGACCAAGCCCTGTACAGCACTGCATGCCAGGTCGCAATTGTGGACATCACTGGAAATGTCACAGGCAAGGTATGCACTACACTGAAGCTGGGCCATAGTGTTGTGACAGATCAATACCTCCAGAGAGCCGCACCCCCCATTGGTACATGGAACTGGGTGTGTGTATAAGAGTCCCTGTTTTATTGTGTGTACTCAAGTGTGTGAGCGTGTCAAGAACAGGTTCACTATCGTTGGAGTCCAACCTAGGTCTGAGGTGAATGTCTATATATTTGCTTAAGTGAAACAGTAATCGAGTACCATTTAACATTCTTCCCTGTTTGTCTCCCATGTATTAATGTTTCTTACAATTGGAAGATGTGTCCAGACTCATTTCTCTGCGAACCCACCAAACCTAATATTTTTCCCAACATCACACTTTCGATGCCTTAGAAATTCCAGGCACACCTTGATACTTTGATACTTTGATACACCTTGATACTTGCAAACTTATGTGCAGGTGTCTGTCTCCACCACCCAGTCAGGTTCTGTTACAAACCACCCTCTGAGAGAAAAAGATTCTATTATCACTTTCTATAAACCAGCCATTCTCTACTTTTTTTTAAAGTATGCCCTGATAAGATTCTGTTCAAAGTTTAATGGCCCCATTCCCTGTAAAGCAGCCAAGCTTTGGTTACATGAGATGGGAAGAAAACAAGGCTGTGGACCCTGTATCTGCCCATCAGTTTCCCCTCTCAGCCCCCTCCATTCTACAATAAACAAACTCAACTTCATTCAAGTCTCCACAAAGCCCACAAGTGTCCTGGAATTATCTGATGTCTTGCTGCCATCCTGCTAATCTCCACAAACTGATCACCACTAGAATACAAAGGTCCCACCAACTTAACATGAAAGATCCAACACAGACACACACACTGAGTTCAATGAATGGCTTTCATGTTTTCACTGCCACCATGGTAACAAACAGAGGACTCACTGAAAATAAGCAGAACCTTGGGAATTCATGGTGCAATGAAGACCACAATGTAACTTTTATAATCAATTAGCAACACCAGCAGTATTTCCCCAAGTTGTAGCCATGCATCAAGAGGGAACTATTTTCATCGTGAACGAGCCATTAGGTCTAGATTCCTTTGGCTCTTACATGAATGTTTTTGGGAGATTTGGGCTTTAAGAATTCCTTAATTTTGAATTTCTCACATATCAAACTAAGGCAGTGAGTTGGAGATTTCTCAGAGTATTGCTTGGGCCTCATGATACTTACTGCAACCCTGTACAGCAGAGCCTTCTTTTGTGTGTTTCAGTGCTCTGGTCTACAATACTTGAGACTTGTATTCAGATCTGGTCGCCTCATTACAGGAAGGGTTTGGAAGTTTTAGAGAAGGTGAAGAGAAGATTCACCAGGATGTTGCTTGGATTGGAGAAGATGTCATATGAAGAATGTTTGGCAAAGTGGGGGCTTTTCTCTTTCAAGCAACAGGGGATGAAAGGTGACTTAATTGGGGTACATGGAACTATGAATGGCATAAATAGGGTGGACAGCCTGCACCTTTTTGCAGGGGTGATACAGTGAAACCCTGTTATAATGCGATCATTGGGATCTATAAAATCTCATTGCAAAAAAAGCAGGGTCACACTAAATGGGAGTTTCACTGGATTTCCCTGTTAAATTTGGCTACCTACATCATTTCCATGTCTCCTTTATTTGGAATATCTCAGTTATTCTGTATGCATTTTAAATCAATCCAGGAACCTGATGCCCCCTCTCCTGCTGGGAGCCTTACACCCGAGTCCAATAACTCATCGCGGTATATCCGAATTTGTGTTAAACCGGGATGCCCAGATGGTTACGATCACATCCTGAGGATCTGACTCCTCTCTGTCCTTCTCGTGGTATGGCTGCAGAGCTCTTCTCAGCCCAGAGACTCTTTTTTTCTGACCTCAGCAGTGGTTAATGGCAACTTCACTCGCATCGCACATCAGGGTGCTGAGAGGGCCACAGTATGGGGTAGTCATTCAGTACACAGACCTCCCATTAATGCCAACATTGTTCGACCCACCCGCAAGTGTTGAACAGCTGTGCAACTCGACCCAAAACGACTCTACATCGAAAGCCTTTCCTCACTGGCCTGTTGGCCAATGCATTCCTGGCTTCCCACCAGATACCTGGCCTTGTCCCACTCAACACCATCAAGGGTGCCAGGTTGCATTCGGTTTCTAGCACAACAGCACGGTTATTAGTGCATATGTGAATATGCTTCCCTTTATTATTCATGAGATTTCATGTGGAGAAACCACAAACTGTTTCTCATCAGTCTGTCATTTGAAATTAGACATGCAAGTCCTCAGATGTTATTAAAAAATAGTCTCTGGAACAGCAAAATGTAACAGGTTACTTGGGCTTTAGACAATGGGTAGTGAGAAAGTCAACTGGAAAGATTGAAAGGATAAGCTTTAACATGAGTTGTAAGTGAAAATATCCTTCAGATCTGTTGGAACTGATCCCTGCATGCAATGAAGTGGCAAGAAAGGGATTTCTGGTTCAAATTAAGACAACTATTCTAATTTGTTTCCAATAGAACATACATTTTAAACATACATTTTATACATTTGTATATTACAAGCTCCCGTTTTAGTAAAATGGGATTATCACTGTAAGGGATAGTATAGACAGGGTTGGGTGAATGGTCACAGTTAACATTTCACACAAGCACAGCACAAGTCACAGCCCAGCAATAATTCAATACATTGGAAGAACTGAGGGAAAGTTTGCCACAGTCTATTCCAGAACTTTTTGAAGCAGCTCTTGTGGTCAGTCATTTTTGTGGAATTCAGAGCAAAGCATGCTCTGTGAATGACTGGGCCTTTTTGGTGGATTGATCTTCTTTTTGGGAAACAAAGTGTTTCATATTGATTGTGACTAACAGTGGAGGTCACTTGGAGAGACTGCTTCAATTTAAGTGTGACTAGCAGTGAAGTTACTTGGAAAGACCAGCGCCAGGCCCTTGGAAGCTTTGTAATGGCCACCCAGTTTGAGCCTTGCCTACAAAAGGACCAGGAGTGTTGTGACCACAGCTTGGGTGGATGGACATTTTCTCAAAGGCAACGCAAGGAAAATTCGTGAGTCTGTAGCAGACACAACTCCAGTCTCCCCATCAGTTCCACAAATTCTGGCCATCAAATTTCAAAGGCCTACGTTTCAACACTAAATTTAAAAGACTGAACTTTGAAGTAACTTTCGAGATTTTGGCCTGGAGTGTAATGATTTAGGTATATCACTCACACACACACACACACACACACACACACACACACACACACGAACGAGACACCTGCGCATACCTGCGAATAGATTTATTGTTAAGGATATTTTAAGAGTTAAGACTGTAGATTAAGAGTAAGAAATAAATTAGTGGTTTAAAATTAAACACTGCCTGTTTCATTGACTATTGCTGCTTGTTACACACTGTTCATAATGCATAGTCCATAGAACACTACAGCACAGTACAGGCCCTTGGGCCCTCAATGTTGTGCTAACACATATATTCCTTAAAAACTAGTACTAAACCCTCGCTACCTCATAACACTCTATTTTTCTTCCATCCTCGTGCCTGTCCAGGGCCTCTTAAGTACCTCTAATATTTCAGCCTACACCACCACCCCTGCCAAGGCATTCCAGGCACCCCACAACTCTCTGTTGTAAAATGAATTACCCCTAAACTTCCCTCCTTTCACTTTGTACATATGTCCTCTGGTATTTGTTATTCCTGCCCTGTGAAACAAGCACTGTCCACCAGATCAGAAATTATTGTCATGAACAAGTCATGAAATTTGGTGTTTGTGACAGCATCACAGTGTAAACATTCATATTATAACCATCTTATGACGTTACTATGAAAAAAATAACCATTCTAGTGCACAAAAAGGCAGTGTCTTTGATTCATTGATTATTCAAGATCTGACGGCAGCGGGGAAGAAGCTGCCCCTGTGCTGCTGAGTGCTTGTCTTTCGATTCCTGCATTTTGTTAATGGCAGCAGAGTGGAGGGCATGGCCTGGGTGGTGGGAGTCTTTGAGGATAGAGGCTGTTTTTTTAAGACACCAGCCCATGTAGATGTCATCACTGGAGTGAAGTCTGGTTCCTTTGATGTTGCAGGCCGAGTTAACAACCTTCTGGAGCTTATTCTTGTCTTGAGAGTTGGCGACCAGTCAGAATGCTCTCCACTGTACACCTGTAGAAGTTTCCAAGCATTTCCAGTGACATACCGAACCTTCTCAAACACATCAAGAATATAGCAGCTGGAGAGCCTTCTTTGTGATTGCATCAACATGGAGGTTCCAGTACAGATCCTCAGAGATGTCAACACCCAGGAATTTGAAGATCTTGACCCTCTCCACTGCAGAACACTCAATGAGGATGGGTTGTGTTCCCCTTACTTCCTCCTGAAGTCCACAATCATCTCCTTGGTTTTGCTAATGTTGAGCACAAGGTTGTTGATACACCATTCAATGAGCTGATCCATCTCCCTCCTGTACACTTGCTCATTGCCATTTGTGATTCTGCCGACAACTGTGGTGTCATCGGCAAACTTATAGATACCATTGGAATTGTGCCTGGCCACAGTCATGGGTATATAACGAGTAGAGCAGTGGGCTGAGCATCTTTGGGGTGCGCCTGTGTTGATAATCAGTGAGGAGGAGATGTTGTTTCCAATTCATACTGACTGTGGGCTTCCAGTCAGAAAGTCAAGGATCCAGTTGCAGAGGGGGGCTACAGAGGCCTCAAGTTTGTAGCTTCTTAACCAGCGGAGGGAATAATGGTACTGAAAGTCAAGCTGTGGTCGATAAAGAACAGTTGTATGTATGAATTGCCATTTTCTTTTTTTTAAACTTTATTTAAAATTTTATGACATGAATAAAATTACATTTAAAGAAATAATAAAAAATAAGATAATGAAAATTAGAATACTACATCAGTGAATTGCCATTTTCGAGGTGATCCAGAGTTGAGTGGAGAGCCAGCAATATTGCATCTGCTGTGACAATAGGCGAATTGCAGAGGGTCCAGATCTTTACTTAGGTTCATGTTAATTTTGCCCATGACCAGCCTCTCGAAGCATTTCATCGCAGTAGAAGTTAGTGCTATTGGGAGATAGTCATTGAGGCAACTCACACTACTCTTTTTAGGTACCGGGATGATTAATGCCCTTTTGAAGCAGGTAAGAATCTTTGACTGCTGCAATGAGAGGTTGAAAATGACCATGAAAACTCCAGTTAGTTCGTTGGCGCAGATTTTCAGTACGCCAGGTATGCAATCAGGTTCACCTTTTTAATTGATGTTCTGACGTCACCCTCAGACAGACATCACAGCCTTTTCAGGGATTCTAGTTGGCACTATTTGGTTCTTCTCAAAGTGGGCATAGAAGGTGCTCAGCTCATTAGGTAATGAAACATCACAGCTATCTATAGTGTTTGTCCTTGCTTTGGCTGTAATGGTCTGCACTCCCTGCCATAGCTGGCATGTATGCGTCTCTAGCTTCCTCCTGAATTGCCACTTTGCTTCAGCGGTCATACCATGACTTCTTGTAAAGATCCCGATCCCTGGCCTTAAACGCCCTTGTTCTCTCCCTCAGCAGGTTGTGAATTCTCGGATTCATCTAGGGCCTCTAGGTGGGGAACACCCGGTCACACACTCATCCACACAGGACTTGAAGAAGTCAGTGACACCTGTTGCATATTAATTCAAGTCTATGAATGATTCTTGAATATGTTTCAGACCACCGATTCAAAGCAGTCCTGCAAGTGCTCATCTCCCTCCCTCAACCACACCTTCACCATCTTCACCACTGGTGCTGTGGTCCTTGGGAGTAGAAGTACAGCCAGGTGATCAGATTTGCCAAAGTGCGATTGTGGTATGGCTCAGTATGCGTTTTTCATGGAGGTGGTGTAGTGGTCAAGTGTGTTGGTTCCCCTGATCTCACATGTAATGTGTTAGTGGTAGTTTGTCAGAGACTTCTTCAGATTGGCCTGATTGATGTCCCTTCAATGATCAGGAAGGCATCGGATGCAATGTCTCATGCCTGTTGATCAAAGTGCTCAGTCCCTCCAGTGCCTGGGACAGAATGTACACTTTGACCAGGGTGATGATGGTGAACTCCCTCAGCAGGTAGAATGGGCCACACTTGATTGCCAGATGTTCCAGGTCGAGGGAGCAGGACTGGAACATGACCGTCATATCTGTGCACCATGATGAATTGACGATGACACAAATGCCGCTCCCTTTGTTTTTCCATACGCCAGTGTTTGGTCAACATGATGGAGGATGCCATGTCCGGAGTGTTCGCATTTAGCCACGTTTCTATAAAGCACATCATGCAGCACTCCCTTGCGTCTCTCTGATGTTGAAGTGTGGTTTGGCAGGGAGCAGAAGCCTCAGGGCCCAACATCTCAGTTTGACCTCTAGCCCCCTCTGCGTCCACGTGGTCAGGTCTTCTTTACCATCACTGCTGGTAGTTCCTGCGGTGTTTAAATGGTCCATACACTGTCCCCTTAAGCCACCTGCGATGTTTAAATGTACTGAGAGTCTGTTGCTTGTGACGCCCATAAAGTTTAAATGGCCCAAACGCTGGCTGTTTAAAGCTCCCCGTGTTGCCTGAGCGCCAGCGTGATGGAGACTGCCAATTCTGAGGTCTGCCAGTGATCAGAGGACATCCATATTATCGGGTGAGTTTAATTTTATGTTTCTGAGTTTGTGATTTAGTTTTTAAGAGTTCTGAATGGGAATATTTGATCATTCCCAGCAGAGCTGCATGCAGAGTCACTGTTGACCGGTGCCTCTCAGAACCTTGTAGACCTCAGTTAAGTCTCCTCTCATCCTTCTTCGCTCCAGAGAGAAAAGTCCCATCTCTGTAAACCTTGCCTTATAAGACTTGTTTTCCAATCCAGGCAACATCCTAGTAAATCTCCTCTGCGCTCTCTCCATAGCTTCCACATCCTTCCTATAATGAGGTGACCAGAACTGAACAACATATTCCAAGTATAGTAAATAACAAAGTTCATTTATCACTTTTAAAACACGATTTTGCTTTGCTTGCATGCATTTTTCCCAATTGACTTTACATCGCAGTGAAATCTGCAAAAAAAAAATCAGTGTTATTTAACCTCTAGATGGGTCAGAAGACAGCTGGAAGACAATTTTACCAACTACATAGTTTTCTTTAATTACCAAAGATAATTAGTCGAACTCAAAGGCCACCTATCTCTTTGTCATCTAGCTACAGAAACACCAGATAACAGGAAAATTCATCGATTTTCCAGGATGATTAATTGGAATTCCCAGTTCCTCACCAGTCTGTGTGAAGAGTATTGAAATGAACAGAATGATTTCTCAGAGCATTGCTGGATCTCATGAAACTTACTGCAGCTCTGTACAGCAGAGATGTGTTGTTTCTTTTGTATATTTCAGCATTTTCTGATACCTTGGTGATTAGAGCACTGGTCTTGTGAGTGTGTTCCTCACGGGGACCTCATTTCTGTGAGGGGTGCTGGGCAAAGTGGCGAATCTTTGTCTTCCTTACAGTAGAAAAAAGTTAAAAGAATTTCACGTATGATACATTTCTTTTAAAATGTAGTATTAGATGACAATAATGGAACTTCTACTATTCCAAACTTTTCCTCTCTCACTATCCATGAAGGCACAGTTTCTTGGAGAAAGGAGTCCCAAGGGTCAAGGGGGCATGCACCAAAGGAAGATACAAGCTTTGCCTTTGAATCATCAGGGCAGTGGGGCTTATCACAGATGAAATGGTCACTGAGCGACAGGAAGGAAGTAATTAGACAAATTTCTTCAGCAAGTTCCTTCCATAAGAACAAAAAGTCATCACCAATCAACTGATTCAAAAGAGGAGGAAAGCCAACTCTACAATGACCATGCCAACCCAATCCTTGAAACGTTAAGTGAACAAATCCCACCCCCCCCCCCCCACCATGCCCTGGATCCAGTTATAAAACATGGAATGGAATCTGGCTGATGTTATTGCCAAATTCCATACCTCTCGGTCACATCTTCAAGCAAGAGCAACAGCGAAAACAAGAAGATTCCTCATCTGCATCTGCTATGATCCCCACAGCGGCATCCACATGAGCAACTACTGAAGTAAAGGCAAACACACCATCAACTCACCACCACTCAGCACTGAAGGGGATTATATATTCACGTCCACAAATGGAGAAGCTATTTCTTCCCACCCAAGATTCTCGCTGATTCTTCACCACACTCAACAGTACTGTATTCATTTCTGGTCAGCTCATTACAGAAAGGATTTGGAAGCTTTAGAGAGGGTGCAGAAGAGAGTTACCTAGAATTTTCCAGGATTGGAGAACACATCTTTATGAAGAAAGTTTGACAAAGTGAGGGCTTTCCTCTTTCGAGCGACGGAGGAGGAAGAGAGATGACTTAATCAGGATAATTAAAATTATGAGTTGCATAAATAGGGTGGACAGCCAGCTCCTTTTTCCTGGGGCAATGATAACAGATACAGAGGGCATCAGTTTAAGGTGAGGGCAGGGGAGCATCAGAGGTAAGATTTTTCAAGTTCAAGTTTATTATCATGCAATTGTACAAGTGCAACCTGGCAAACAGGGTTCTCTGGTCCTCAGTGCAAAAACCTGCAAACATACATTCAGACATAATACACAAAAGAACAAGCATTACTTCTTTCTTTGGCTTGGCTTCGCGGACGAAGATTTATGGAGGGGGTAAAAAGTCCACGTCAGCTGCAGGCTCGTTTGTGGCTGACCAGTCCGATGCGGGACAGGCAGACACGATTGCAGCGGTTGCAAGGGAAAATTGGTTGGTTGGGGTTGGGTGTTGGGTTTTTCCTCCTTTGCCTTTTGTCAGTGAGGTGGGCTCTGCGGTCTTCTTCAAAGGAGGCTGCTGCCCGCCAAACTGTGAGGCGCCAAGATGCACGGTTTGAGGCGTTATCAGCCCACTGGCGGTGGTCAATGTGGCAGGCACCAAGAGATTTCTTTAGGCAGTCCTTGTACCTTTTCTTTGGTGCACCTCTGTCACGGTGGCCAGTGGAGAGCTCGCCATATAATACGATCTTGGGAAGGCGATGGTCCTCCATTCTGGAGACGTGACCCATCCAGCGCAGCTGGATCTTCAGCAGCGTGGACTCGATGCTGTCGACCTCTGCCATCTCGAGTACCTCGACGTTAGGGGTGTGAGCGCTCCAATGGATGTTGAGGATGGAGCGGAGACAACGCTGGTGGAAGCGTTCTAGGAGCCGTAGGTGGTGCCGGTAGAGGACCCATGATTCGGAGCCGAACAGGAGTGTGGGTATGACAACGGCTCTGTATACGCTTATCTTTGTGAGGTTTTTCAGTTGGTTGTTTTTCCAGACTCTTTTGTGTAGTCTTCCAAAGGCGCTATTTGCCTTGGCGAGTCTGTTGTCTATCTCATTGTCGATCCTTGCATCTGATGAAATGGTGCAGCCGAGATAGGTAAACTGGTTGACCGTTTTGAGTTTTGTGTGCCCGATGGAGATGTGGGGGGGCTGGTAGTCATGGTGGGGAGCTGGCTGATGGAGGACCTCCGTTTTCTTCAGGCTGACTTCCAGGCCAAACATTTTGGCAGTTTCCGCAAAGCAGGACGTCAAGCGCTGAAGAGCTGGCTCTGAATGGGCAACTAAAGCGGCATCATCTGCAAAGAGTAGTTCACGGACAAGTTTCTCTTGTGTCTTGGTGTGAGCTTGCAGGCGCCTCAGTTTGAAGAGACTGCCATCCGTGCGGTACCGGATGTAAACAGCGTCTTCATTGTTGGGGTCTTTCATGGCTTGGTTCAGCATCATGCTGAAGAAGATTGAAAAGAGGGTTGGTGCGAGAACACAGCCTTGCTTCAATGGCGTGACAAGCATTACTTACGCTGTACAAATATACATACATAAAAATAAATAAACAGTAGAGCCTCAGAGGGATCATATGAGCAGTTCATTCAGTCATCCAGCAGTCTCATTGCCCATAGGAAGAAGCTGTTTCTCAGCCTGGTAGTTCAGGCTCTGATAAATCTGTCTCTCTTTCCTGAAAGGAGTAGCTGAAAGATGCTAAGTGCAGGGTGATAAAGGTCCTGAATAATTTGTGAGCCCTCTTGAGACAACAATCTTGGAAGATCACGTCGATGGAGGGAAGGGTGACCCCAGTGATCCTCTCCGTTGCTCTTAGGGTCCCTATGGATTAAACTCCAATCTAATGGTCTGCTTCAGTTGGTTGTTTTTCCAGACGTATACAGAGCCGTTATCATACCCACACTCCTGTTCGGCTCTGAATCATGGGTCCTCTACCGGCATCACCTACGGCTCCTAGAACGCTTCTACCAGCGTTGTCTCCGCTCCATCCTCAAAATTCATTGGAGCGACTTCATCCCTAACATCGAAGTACTCAAGATGGCAGAGGCCGACAGCATCGAGTCCACGCTGCTGAAGATCCAGCTGCGCTGGATGGGTCACGTCTCCAGAATGGAGGACCATCGCCTTCCCAAGATTGTGTTATATGGCGAGCTCTCCACTGGCCACCGTGACAGAGGTGCACCAAAGAAGAGGTACAAGGACTGCCTAAAGAAATCTCTTGGTGCCTGCCACATTGACCACCGCCAGTGGGCTGATATCGCCTCAAACCATGCATCTTGGCGCCTCACAGTTCGGCGGGCAGCAACCTCCTTTGAAGAAGACTGCAGAGCCCACCTCACTGACAAAAGACAAAGGAGGAAAAACCCAACACCCAACCCCAACCAACCAATGTTCCCCTGCAACCGCTGCAACCGTGTCTGCCTGTCCCGCATCGGACTTGTCAGCCACAATCGAGCCTGCAGCTGACGTGGACTTTTACCCCCTCCATAAATCTTTTTCCACGAAGCCAAGCCAAAGAAAGAAATAAAGAAAATGGTCTGCTTCAACCGTACCACACTGTGATGCAGAGAGCCAGGACACTTGGCAGAGCTCCTGTAGAAAGTTGACAGGATAGTGGCCAGTAGCCTTGCCCACCTCAGTCTTCTCAGGAAGTGCAGTCACATTTGCCTATTCGTGGCAATGAGATGTGTGCCCAAGATAGGACACTCCTTAATTGGACTCCAAGGAACTTGGTGCTCTTCACCCTCCCCACTAGTAAGCTATTAATGTGTAGTGGAAAGTGGTCATTCCTGGTCCTTCTGAAGTCCACGATCATCTCCTTTGTCTTGTCCATGTTGAGACTTGTGTTGTTCCTCTCAGAGCATTTCATGATATTTTCGACCTCTTCTCTGCTGTGCAACTCATTGTTGTTGCTGATGAGGCCAACTACGCTCATGTCTCATGCAAACTGGATGACTTTGTTGAAGCTGGATCTAGTGTTGCAGTCATACGTCGGTAGTGTGAACAGGAGTGGAATGAGCAAACAGTCCTGCGGTGCACTATTGCTCAGTGTGATGGTGCTTGGCATTCTGCTATTGACCCAGACACACTGATCTTTCTGTTCAGAAGTCTAGGATCCAGTTACAAAGAGGGATGTGTCCAAGCAAGGACAACTTCTCCATCAGCTTCTGGGGAATGATTGTATTAAACGCTGAGCTGAAGTTGAATAGCAGCCTGGCATATGAGGCATCCTTCTCCAGGTGGGTCAGGACAGAGTGGAGGGACAAGGCTACAGCATTATCAGTGAAATGGTTCCATCTATAGGTGAACTGAAATGCATTCAATGTCTCTGGGTGGTGCGCTTTGATGTGTTCCATCATCAGACGTTCATTGCATTTCATAATAGTCGAGGTCAGTGCCACTGTGTGGGAATCACTGAGGCCTGTCACTGTTGTCCTCTTTTGGTACCAGCATGATGGTAGCTGTCTTGAAGCCTGCAGGGACAATGGGCTGCTACAGTGATGTGTTGCAGATATCCATAACGACTTCCATCTGTTGGTCTTCACAATCCATCAGTACCCGATGAGGTGTGTTGTCCAGTCCTGCTGCCTTTTGTGGGTTCCCCCTGGATAAGGTTCTTTTCACTTACACCAGAGATATACAGGGGTTCTGTTCATTAGGGGACATGGAGCTATCTTCGGCGCCAGGCTGCTCTTCTTGTCGAACCATGCATGGAAAATGTCCAGTCTGTCGGGAAGCAAAGCTTTGCTGTCTTTGATTCTCAAAGTTGTCTTATGGTCTGTTATGGTTTTAATCCCTTGCACCTTGTGTCACCAGTGATGCACAATTCTTTATCCATCTCTTCACAGCCAACCTTTGCCTTGCAATATTGTGCCATCATGTTTCCTGCCTTGAAGTCAGCATCACAAGCTCTGAGAAGTGCGGGCTGCTGGAGACTGGCTCATGGTATCCATGTATCAAGGTACTGAGGGCAAGAAGGGCTCCCAAAGGGCCTCGGCTGCCGAAAGCTTCTTGATCATATCGCAGATGTGGACGTGGAGCTTGAGTCCCCAATGTATTGAGGCTGTGGGAGTGCTGGAGGGGAATCCATGGACATTTGGTGTCTTTGAGAGTTTTCTCCTCTTATTGTTAGTGTTGGGCAATGCTCATGAAGACTTCATTTGCCTTACAGCAGGCAAAAGTACATTTTGTTTAGATTACAGTTTATGTATAATTACATGATAAAAGGAGTCTTGAAAAGATCCTTGAGAGGATGCAGCAGGAGATACTGAGAGAATGTTTCTGACAGTGGAGGAATCTAGAAATAGGGCTGTAAAAAGTCACCCAATGTTCTTCCAGAAGATCATGAATCTTTGGAATCATTCCCCCCAATAACGCAGCGTTGAATATCGTCAAAGCAGAGATTGACAGGCATTTAAACAGTGAAGGAGTATGAGGAGACAGTGAGAGATTGGCAGCGAGGAAAAGAATGGATCAGCCATTAATCTTGTTGAACAGTGGAGGAGATCAATCGACATACTTTGGCTCTGGTTTCTTGCGGTCCTCAAAGAGTAGTAGAGAGGAAGAAAACTGAGATTGAGATGATGAACGTTTTGTTGCCAAAGGATGTGCAAAGAGGGAGGAGAGAGGTGGGGTGGGGGAAAAAGTGAACAAATTAAACCGAGTCAAAAGGGACAGAGCCATGATTGTATTTAAGCACTCGAATGAAAATGCTCAAAAAGCACTGATGGGAATTGGACACCAGTAATGGACAGTGAACTGGGGAGAGTAACCACACCGTGCCCCTGCACTGGGCACTCTGCACATTGAAATGCACTAAGCATTTCAGACAAACAAAATACACATCTGTGGTGCACTGTGAGCCAGAATCAGACACACACATAGATAAAGACTGTACAGCAGGCTTTAATTCACAAAGACTTCCACAGAGCCAGGCTGGCTGTGGCTGCAGCAACTCTGAGTGAGGCCTCGGGAGGCCGGCGCAGGTTTATATCCCAGAGGGTGATCGACACCCGACCGGGTGGGGCTTGATCCATTCAGATCGACTGATTGACAGCCGGCCAGGTGTAGTCCTGTCCCCTTTACTCTCCTTCAGGTACAGAGGTTGCCCCCTTCAGTAGGCTGGTGGTGTACCACTACCACAACATATTTTGAAATAAATATGGCTTGATCATTTGGTCTTCTTGCCCTTTATCCTGGTGCAACAATATCAAATACTGGAGAGCACCTGTTTGCTGGGGGTGGTGGAGGAGGCTGGTACAATAGGAACATTTTAAAGACAAACAGGTAGACACATGGATGAAAGAAAAATAGAAGGTTATTGGGTGTGAGGTAGGGAAAGATTAGATTGTTGTGAAGTAGGTTTACATCTGTCGTCATCACATTGTTGGCAAAAGGGCTGAAATTTTCTATGATAATAGTGGAGTGGCACACAATGGTCTGAAAGAAGAAAGACTTCTCAGCCTCATCTGAAATCAGTGCATTCACTGATAAACTGCATTTTTCCAGCGATTCCCTTTTAGAATGACCAGTGCAATTCTCCCAGTGTATTTCAATTACTGCTGGTATGTGGACCGAAACCATATTATAAATGCTCCAGGAATGAAAATCTGCCTTGTAAATGTTTGAATAGGAATGATTCTTCCATGGTGTTGCATATCATATCAGTATAGTTGTTCAGAGCAAGTTCAATTAGGCATGAAAAGTAATTTGTATATCAGAATTCTGTCGGGGGTGGCGCCTGGGGTTGGGGGGTGGGGGGGGGAGTTATCTCCACTGTTCCTAATTTACTAATTGATCGAGATAAATTGCTTTGAATCCACCAGCTTTTAAGTAGAGAAACCTATAAAACACAGCAGGTTAGCTTCCCAATAGCAAGAGCAAAATCAATTTTGCAGCAATTAAACTTCCTACTCACACAATCCCAGCTTCTGGGGCAAAAAAAACTATTTCAGCCTTTTCAAAAGCAGCTGTTGTAAAATAAATGTTCAGCTCTTTTCAATAGGCTGCATAGAGGAAACCTGCAGAAAATCAAAATAAATCAAACAACTAAAATAACTGTGATGGCAGGAAATGGAGGGCAGGAAAGGTAATGGTTCAACTTCCATCTTCTTCCCCACATTACGGCCAGGTAAGAAGAAATGTCACTGTGGTGATACAACCACTAATATAGCCACAGTCCTACCAGTTTACTGCAGGGGGCAACCATTGTACCTGCAGGTAGGCAACCTGGGAGTCTAGCCCCACCTGCCTGCTGTCAATCACCAGCCTGTATCAAGACTCGAGCCGGCCCCTTTGAGAGCAGTCAGACACATGGAGCAAGGAGTGTACCGAGACCTGGTGTGTACAAGTTTAAGCTAATTAAAGCCTGTGGGCTTTGCATCAGAATTATTCAGACAGCAGCACTCACATTCACTCTTTCATCAGAGTGGAAGGGCCATCCTCTTTGTGCCACTGCAGAGTAATGCAACAAAACTGCCATCATTTGGTGGTGAGATTCAGTACGGTATACATTATTCACAGCAGTGAGACATTTAGAGAAAACAATGGCAACCTTATGAAACCTGCCAAGTTAAACCCAATAGTATTGTTTCCCTATATTTGCAGAGTGCATAGTATTGCCCTCTGTACAACTTTGAAGTGATGTAAATTAGAATCTTTCGGGGTCTTTCAGAAAATGAAGATTTATTTTGTACAAGTGTAGAGCTCGTCGAAAGAACCAAAGACTTGTTGATCCAAACCAAGGCTTTTATTAGCAAAAGACAGGAGCTTTTCACAGGTGGCCAACCAGTCCAGAATAATCCGACCTGGCTAGGGACACAACCCTTTAAGGCCCAGACAGTAGGCGAGGCTTAGCTCTCAGCCAATCGCTGTAAGCACAGTCTAGATACTGTAACTATATACACTGGTGATAGATCTGTACTATCACAACAAGCTAACCTCTGAGATCACAGTTCACCTGAACAAGATATTGGACAACTGAAGGGAGCCTGAAGATTCCAAAAGATGGTCTCCATTGTGATTGAAGAGGACACATCCATGATATCTGTCACCCATTCACGTGTGACAAAACAGTCTGACGCGTGTGCCTCAGGTATGACTATGGTTTGATCGATGCCAAAAGGCAAAATTGATCTCTTGAGGAGGTTGATGTGGTTTTTTTTTAAAAAAAGGCATTCTCCAATAAGACGTATTGATTTAAAATTTAACAGAATTGACACACCGGCCTTTATTCACAATGGACAAGGACCTCATCCTATGCCGTGACCTGGGCTTTCTGGGGAAGGTTAAGGGTGTTGGAGGCTTTATACAAGGTCAAAAGAGGGAGGGACCGCAAGTACGGCCATAGGATGGAGCGGAGTCAGGAAATCAGCAGTTTACCCCAAAAATATTTTTCCAATATGTGCAATGGTGCAATTGTTAGATCATGCACGATCAACTGCACAAAGACTGAATTAATCAAAATGGAAGGCTTTTATTTGCAAGATATGGACAGCATTCCAGTGTGGCTCGTTCACGGACTTGAACTGGGGGCAGGCATGTGGCATGACAGCCTTTATGGGGGAGAAAGGGGAGGAGTCACGAGCCAGCTAGAGAGAGGCAAGTCATTCATTATCAAAGAATAATACCAGTTGTGTTTAAAAAAAAAACCCAAAGTAAAACAAATGCCAATGGAGGACATATACATCTCTGAGCTCCTCACACTTCAAACAAAAATATCAATCTTTCATCCATACTTAATCTTTATCACATCTACCCACGTAAGGATAAACATACCACGAGTCACCAGCTGCCATCAAGTGACCTCATTCTCTCAACAATAAACATGTTAGAAGCAAACGAACAATGGGAGTTTATTGTCATCCAGACAAGTCTATATACAGACGCACTGAAATCCTTATGTGCTGCCCCCAAACAGGTTCAGAAGATGGACAAACTACAATAGTATATGGTGAATTACCACAATTATGTCAAGAGAGCAATAGAATATTAAATATTCACAATTACAGTTCATAGAGGAAAAGAAATAGCTTTACAATACATTTTTCATTGATTTTTCATTCTCTAATCCTTCAGATGTTGTACCAAGCCATGTTCTTAAAACCTGCACAGACCAACTGGCTGAAGATTCTGCAGCCATTGTCAACCTCTCTCGCTGCTGCTGCAATCTGCAGTCCCCACCTGCTTCAGGAGGACATCCCTCATTACTGGTGCCCAAGAAGAACATGGTGACTCGTCTCAACAACTGCTGTCCATTCGCACTTCTGTCCACCATTATGAAGTGTTTTGAGAGGTAAGATATGGATCAACTTTTGTCTCAGGAAAGAGCTAGACATGCTTTGAAGGATGACATGGTTAGCGCCACGCTGTTACAGTGCCAGTGATCGGGTGTAACGTGACTGAATGCACTTAGAGGGAAGTGAGGAGTACAAATGTGCTTTTAATAGCTTACAATCAATGGCCGGTAGGCACAATAGTCCTCAGGTGAATCTGAGGTAAGGTGGGAAAGCAGGGTTTATAATGGGGTAGATGAGCATGGAGCCAAGGGGGGAGCCAGCCATCTGAACAATACATAGGCCATGAATTCCAGCTCACTGCACGGGCCATGGGTTCAAATCCCACGCTGTCTGTAAGAAGTTTGTACGTTCTCCTCACGTCTGCGTGGGTTTTCCCCGGAGGCTCCAGTTTCCTCCCATCATTCAAAATGTACCAGGGGTTTGTAGGTCAATTGGGGAGCATGGGATCATGAACTGAAATGACCTGTTACTGTGTTGTGTGTCTAAATTTTCCAAATGTTAGAATGCAAATGCCTTATTACTGGCCTCCACTCTGGAGGAGATCTCCTGGACCACAGGAACACCTTTGTCAGCCTATTGCTCACTGGCCAGAGCGGTGTTTAGCACCATGATATGAGCAAAACTTATAGAACTTTGAACTGGATGTCATTGAATATTCTATCAAACTTCTGCATGTGTGCTATGGAAAGTGTCCTGACAAGCTGCATCATGGCCTGCTTTAGATACTCAAGTACCCAAGAACATATAAAGCTGCAGAAAGTGATAAAACTAACCATGTCTATCACTGACACAATCTCCCTACCATGGAGATTGTGTGAGATGCTGCCTCAAGAAGGTGGCCAACATCATGGCAGATCCCCATCACACTGGTCACAATCTCTTCTCACTATTACCCTCAGGTAGAAGATTCAGAAACCTGACATCCAGCTTCAAGAGCAGTTAAATGCCAACGTCTATCAGGCTCATGGACCTCCCCGGACTAGCATAAACTGTTCCATAACCACAAAGATCTCGCTACATGACTGAAACATCACCTTTTTGCACTTATTTATCCAACCCTTTTCTGTTCGGGCGCATTGTGGGAATTGAATTCATATTATTGTGAGTGCTGTATCTTCCTTACCTGTCTGGATGCAGCAAGTCAGAATATCCCTGCATCCAGATATTGTAGTGATATATATGACACAAACACTCAGACTCAAATTCAACTGCTTCTTTTTTTTTAATTTTTTATTTTTCACACCATAAATCACGTTAGCCATGATATCTTCTTTGGCTTGGCTTCGCGGACGAAGATTTATGGAGGGGGTAAAAAGTCCACGTCAGCTGCAGGCTCGTTTGTGGCTGACAAGTCCGATGCGGGACAGGCAGACACGATTGCAGCGGTTGCAAGGGAAAATTGGTTGGTTGGGGTTGGGTGTTGGGTTTTTCCTCCTTTGCCTTTTGTCAGTGAGGTGGGCTCTGCAGTCTTCTTCAAAGGAGGTTGCTGCCCGCCAAACTGTGAGGCGCCAAGATGCACGGTTTGAGGCGTTATCAGCCCACTGGCGGTGGTCAATGTGGCAGGCACCAAGAGATTTCTTTAGGCAGTCCTTGTACCTTTTCTTTGGTGCACCTCTGTCACGGTGGCCAGTGGAGAGCTCACCATATAACACGATCTTGGGAAGGCGATGGTCCTCCATTCTGGAGACGTGACCCATCCAGCGCAGCTGGATCTTCAGCAGCGTGGACTCGATGCTGTCGACCTCTGCCATCTCGAGTGCCATGATATACATTTTTTCTTTTTCACACATATACAGTGTCTTTTTCTCCCCCCCCCCCTCCCAAGCCACCCCCCCCACCCCCCCTCTCATCCATTTTAGGTTATACAATCTAGGTTGCATTAAGCCAGTCAGACAATGTTGTCATTCAACAAAAATACACCAGAAATTCTACTGAGTCCATTCTTTTCTTTTCCTTCCATCAACTTAGGTAATGTTTGTTCCCGGTAGGTTTTCGCTATTGTATTTAATGTAAGCCTCCCATACTTGTTCGAATATTTCAATATTATTTCTTAAACTATATGTTATTTTTTCTAATGGAACACATTTATTCATTTCTATATACCATTGTTGTATTTTCAAATTATCTTCCAATTTCCAGGTTGACATAATACAGTTTTTTGCTACGGCTAGGGCTATCTTAACAAATCTTTTTTGTGCATCCTCCAAGTCAATTCCAAATTCTTTATTTTTTATGTTACTTAGGAGAAAGATCTCTGGATTCTTTGGTATATTGTTTTCTGTTATTTTATTTAATATCTGATTGAGATCATCCCAAAATTTTTCTACTCTCTCACATGTCCAGATTGCATGAATTGTTGTTCCCATTTCTTTTTTACATCGAAAACATCTATCAGATACTGTTGGGTCCCATTTATTTAACTTTTGCGGTGTAATGTATAGTCTGTGTAACCAATTATATTGTATCATACATAGCCTCGTATTTATTGTATTTCTCATTGTTCCAGAACATAATTTCTCCCATGTTTCCTTTTTTATCTTTATATTTAAATCTTGTTCCCATTTTTGTTTAGTTTTACCATTTGTTTCCTCATTCTCCTTTTCTTGCAGTTTAATATACATATTTGTTATAAATCTTTTGATTAACATTGTATCTGTAATCACATATTCAAGGTTACTTCCCTCTGGTAAACTCAAATTGCTTCCTAATTTCTCTTTCAAGTAGGATCTCAGTTGGTAATATGCCAGCGCTGTATCTCCAGTTATATTGTACTTATCTCTCATTTGTTCAAAGGATAAGAATCTACTTCCTGAAAAACAATTTTCTATTCTTTTAATCCCTTTTTTTTCCATTTTCTAAAGGAAAGGTTGTCTATTGTAAAAGGGAGTAGCTTATTTTGCGTCAATATTAGTTTTGGTAATTGATAATTTGTTTTATTTCTTTCTACATGAATCTTCTTCCAAATATTGAGGAGATGATGTAATACTGGAGAAGTTCTATGTTGTACCAATTTTTCGTCCCATTTATATAATATGTGTTCAGGTATCTTTTCCCCTATTTTATCTAATTCTAATCTCGTCCAGTCTGGTTTTTCCCTTGTTTGATAAAAATCTGATAGGTATCTTAATTGTGCGGCTCTATAATAATTTTTGAAGTTTGGCAATTGTAAGCCTCCTTGTTTATACCATTCTGTTAATTTATCTAGTGCTATCCTCGGTTTCCCCCCTCTCCATAAAAATTTCCTTATTATTTTCTTTAACTCTTTGAAGAATTTTTCTGTCAGTTGTATTGGCAATGCCTGAAATAAGTATAGTAACTGCTTCTTTTGAAAAGAAGAAAAACACATTTTTTATTTCCCTGGGATTATTGTGGAGGTTGGATTTTTACAGGAAATGCTGCAAATAACCAGCAGGTCTAATAGCGGCTACGAAGAGAAACGTTCATATTTTAAGATGATTTAGCCCAGTGGCTTTCAAACTGTCCCCCTAAACTCACATCCCACTTTAAGTAATCCCTGTGATTAGTAAGGGATTACATAAGGTGGGATGCGAGTGGAAAGAAAAAGTTTGAAAACCACTGTTTTAATCGTCCCTCATTGACTCGTTATGTGCATGGTTTCATAACTCCGAAGGAAATGGGCCAATGACAATTTTTCTCAAGCAAAATATTTCAGTAACAATTGTGTCTAGAGCAGTGATTCTCAACCTTCCCTTCCCACTCACATATCACCTGAAGAAATCCCTTACTAATCACAGAGCATTCATATGACAGGGATTGCTTCAGGTGGAATGTGAGTTTAGGGGGGGGGGTTAGTTTGAAAACCACTGATATAACCTGTTTCCTTCAACACATTTGTCCAGTATAATGAAAGTGGGTCCACTTTTTTCTGTTTATACTCTCATCAATACTTAAAATGCTGACCTGCCTTTTCTCTGTGTAGATGGCTTTAGGGATGCTGCAAATTTTCTATACTTTTTTCTATCATGTATGCTTTCCTTGCTGGAGAAAACAATGACTGATACAAAGGGGCATGACAGGAAGGATTAAACATCCTGGAGTCCTGCTTTGATGAGCTGTATTGAAGCAATGGAATAATTTAATTGAATTAAATGGAAGATGTAATCTTGCAACAAAACACAGGATATCATTGACCTCCTTTTCATTTACAACAGCTTCTCTCCAGGCCCCAATTAAGGGTGAGCTTGGAGTGTTATGAAGCCATTGATATCAGAGACTTAATGCCTTTGCTTTAACTTGCCATCTCTTTTGCCAATTTAACACTGCTTCGTAATCCGAGGATATGCCGCTGCTCTCTTCAATAACTTGAGCCAAGTTGGAAGGTAGTGTAGTTAAAAGTGAAGGTTTTGAGGAAATAACAGAAAAAAATTAACACCTTGAAAATTAAGCTGTTTGCCATAAAATGCTTTGAGGCTTTTGCATTTCAAGGATTGATTGTGCAAAATGCATGTTGAGGAAGACTCTAGATACATCATATAGTGAAGCACAGCATAGAAAAGGTGCAAGTAACATCAAGAGTAGCGGATTCTTTCGACACAGTCAGAGGTAAGACTGAACCCACAATTTCAAAACCATCCCCACTCCAGAATGATGGAACAAACACACACACGCACACACCAAGGTGAATGCATTTGCTAAAACTCTAGATTACATTTACAGTAACTCAAGAAATAAGTGCTCAATGTGGCCAGGTATATGGGAACAGTGGATCCAGTTTTTGGATTCTTGAAGCCTTGCGTGATCTCATTCCTAAGCAATTTGAGAACAAGGGCAGGATGTTGGTGATCATAATTAATGATATAATAATTCTTTCAGCATCCTTATCTGTCCATGCTTGTCCAAATATCCTCCAATGCAATGCCATCTCCACTTCATAACGTCAGATGATTCAGTACTCAAACTCTCCTCTGCAAATTTGGTCATTTCCATTTTTTAAAAATCTTTTAACTCCTTGTAACAGGTGTCATTTTATGGAAGTGCCTTCCTGTGTACTTTTTCTGTAAAACATTGCTTAAGTTGTTCACTGACCCCTTCTAATTTTATAGCTTTGATTTCAGTGAACGTTGGCTAATGCGAAATAACACTTCCTATGTATAAACACATCAGCAAAACCCCTCAATGACCCATGTATTCCTTGACTTGAACCCAATGTCCATATTGATTTCCAGCATCTGCCCGTCGTACCTCTGCAAAATCTGCCAGTCCGACAACAGTCAAAGAACACAGCATTCATCTCATTCTTGCCATTCATCTGCCCTTAATTCCTTCCCTTTTACAACAGTTCACACACAAATCAAGAAACTCAGCAGGTCACACAACATCCAAAGAAAATGAAGAGTGAGCAATGGTTCATGCCTGGGCCCTTTTTCAGATGTGAGCAAAAACAGACAGGAGATGTCTCTACGATTTTCTCCTTAAATTTGTCTGCCTCTCGGTTTCATTATGATCTATTTTTTGAACATTTCCAGACATATTGCAGCATTGGACGGCTAAATAAACATTCCTGTCAACTGACCAATAATGGATCGAAACAATATTAAAGCAACTCATACGAAGAAAGGATTTGAACAAGTAAATGTCAAGTGTCGATTTTACAAGCATCTTCCAATTTCTGATGTATCTTCACAACACTTGGTGCTAACTCAACTCAGATTTATTCTGCTATGGCAGGCCTTATATCCAACAAAGTGAAGCCTAGCTTCATAAATTGCTGTGATCCCCTCACTCTACAAAGAACTGAACACCTTTCACACTCACTTTGAAAAGGTGAATTTAATAGCACTAATGAGAGCCCCTGTGATATCAGTTTCAGAGGGCCAATGTTAGAACGTCCTTCAGGAGGGTGAACCCTTGCAAGGTGTCAAGCCCTGAGAGCCCACCTGGCAGAGTACTCAAAATCTTTCCCAGCCAACTTGGAGTGTTATGGACATTTTCAATCTTTCCCTGCTGCAGTCAGAGGTCACCACTTGATTCAAAAGAGCATCATATTAGTGCCCAAGAAGTGCGGAGTGAGCTGCCTCGATGACACAATTAACTTGCGCCCAAGACCTTGGCCCACTGCAATTTGCCTACCACCACAATTACTCACCAGCAGATGCAATCTCACTAGCTCTTCACCCAGCCCTGGATCTCCCAGACAACTGCAACATGTACACCAGGCTGTTACATCCTTGCTTCCAACATCATTAATCCCTTAGTACCGGTAAGCAAGCTTCAAACCCTAGGCCTCTGCACCTCTCTCTACAATTGGATCCTTGACTTCTTCACTTGAAGACCACAGTCAGTGCAGATTGGTACCAACATCTCCTTCTTACTGACAATCAACACCGGCACACCTGAAGGATGTGTGCTTAAGCTCTGCTCTCTCTACACCCATGCATGCTTGTCCGGGCAGAGTTTACAATTTATAAATTTGCCGATGATGCCATGGTAGTCAGCAGAATTGTAGACAGCAGTGGGGAGGTGCGCAGGAATTAGATCGATAAGCTAGTTGAGTGGTGTCACAACAACCTTGCACTCATCGTTAACAAAACTAAGAAACTATTGTGGGTTTCAGGAAGCGGAAATAGGGGGGTGGGGGGGGCAGCAATGGAGAGGGTAAAGAAATTTTAAATTCTTATATGCCAACATCTCTGAAGATCTATCCTAAATTTACATTTTTTTTTTAATTTAGACATACAGCATTTTGGCCCAAGATCCAGTGCCACCCAGTTGACCTACAAACCCAGTACATATCGAATGGTGGGTGGAAACCAGAGCCCCTGGGGAAATCCCAGGGAGACATGGGGAGAATGTGTAAACTTCTTACAGAAAGTGCGGGATTCGAACCCAAATCCCAATTGCTGACGCTGTAAAAAAATTGTGCTAACTGCTATGCCAACTGTCTCGCCCTCGGACCATCATGTCAACGCATTCATGAAGAAGGCACGCTAGCAGCTATACTTCATGAGGAGCCAAAGACTCTTGCCAATTACAACAGGTGTATGGTGGAGAGCATTCTGACTGGTTGCATAACTCTCTGGTCTAGAGGTGTCAATGCATAGAACAGGAAAAGGTGACAGAGACTACAGTCCTATCATGGGAATTTACCTTCAAGTCCATTAAAGACAGCCAGGGGAGAGGGGTGACTCTGCACAGAACCAGAAAAAAAGTGCCGTATTAATTTTCATCCATAAATTGGCCAGATTGCAAGGCTACGTGAAATGCTTTAAATTCCACAAATAAAAGCATTGTAATACTATCACTGTATTCAGAAAATTGGAGGGGTGTGTGTTCCATCATTCTGGGTGGGTGAACTCTCTGTGCTCTAATTGTGTGCATACATCTGTGTGTGCACTTGTCTTTGTGCGTGTTGTGCTTGTGCGCGTGCCTGTCTATCACTGTGAGCGTCCATGCACGCCAATGCTACGATTTTGCTCACAGCTGTGAGGGAGTCAGCTTTGCATTAATTTTTTTAATAGATTCTTTAATATCATTTGATTATTTAAAAGTGTTTCTTCTTAATGATTTAATTAAGAATGATGAGGTGTGCCCTCACTCAAATATATACGATCCTCCAGAGACTCCATGGGATAGATGTTTGCACAAGTGGTGGAGTCACAAACATGGGAATGTATCTGCAAAGTAAGTGGTAATCATTTCAAACTGCATCGAAATTTCTTCTCTCAGAAGGCCAGAATCTCTGGAATGCTTTATGCCCCGGGATGAATGAAGGTTAATTCATTAAAGGTGGGGAAAGATAGGAACTTAAAAGATTAATGATGTGAGAGTTGTGGGTGTGGCAGGCTGCACCAAAGGAAAACACAGGCACAATGCAGTTTGGGGCAACACAGCTTTATTCCACTCACAAAGATAGTTGGCTGCTAGCTACTTGCAGCAGTGATCCCAGGGAGAGAGGGAGCTCACGGCCCAGACCTTATACCATGGCTTTATACCATGGGTCCTCTAGGCCCACATGGTGGTCAGATGCCATTAGGCCGGGTGCCATGTCTCTAGGCCACTGTTGGTCGAGTGATGTACCGCAGCGTATTATCACAGTGGGGAGCTAGGATGGAAGAGGAGTGGAGGTAATCAGAAATCACACTTGATCATATTCAATGGCGAGGGACACTTGAGGTTCCTTGTGACCTTGCTCCTAGTTTCTTGAGTTCTGGTGTTTCATAGTTTGATTAAATTTTAGTAGGTTAAGGATCTGGGTGGGTCACGTCTCCAGAATGGAGGACCATCACCTTCCCAAGATCGTGTTATATGGCGAGCTCTCCACTGGCCACCGTGACAGAAGTGCACCAAAGAAAAGGTACAAGGACTGCCTAAAGAAATCTCTTGGTGCCTGCCACATTGACCACCGCCAATGGGCTGATATCACCTCAAACAGTGCATCTTGGCGCCTCACAGTTCGGCGGGCAGCAACCTCCTTTGAAGAAGACCGCAGAGCCCACCTCACTGACAAAAGGCAAAGGAGGAAAAACCCAACCCCAACCCACCAATTTTCCCCTGCAACCGTGTCTGCCTGTCCCGCATCGGACTTGTCAGCCACAAACAAGCCTGCAGCTGACGTGGACATTTACCCCCTCCATAAATCTTCGACTGTGAAGCCAAGCCAAAGAAGAAGAGTATTTCTGAATAGCAAAGATATTCCAATTCATTCAATGTTCTTCCAAGCTGGTCAATGCAGGAGCAGCAGCTTTGGTACTTGTCAAATTTTCACTGGTCATCCTGTGGTTTTATGGTGCAGCTTGTTTGCATGCAAGCCTTCAACGCTGAGGATCTCAGCAGAATGATGCTAGGGGAACCGCTGAAATTGTTTGCAATCTTTTTTTAAAATCAATGAGCACAAGTGACAGTCGAGATTCTGGGACAATAAACAGGAGAAAGACCAGTCTTCCAGATGCGAAGATGGCTCCATCATTTGGTAAGACTGTGTGGTCTTTTGTCTCAGCACCACTTCCTTGTCCATATTGTTTGCTTCACTCACCCCAGAGAATGTTTCTGTCACAATCCTGATTACATTGAGCAACTCATGACCATCTGCCATGATGAATTCCAACAAACTTCACCATTTCTCCTCATTTCACTGCTTGACCCTTCAGACATTGCAGCAAAGAGCTCGGTCCTCCCTGCATCCATCACGTTGAGCCTGGCACCAAAAGGGAATTTCATCCCTTTCAATGGGATCATCTGTAATCCTTCTCAGCTCCAGGAAATAAAAGCCCCATTGTAGAGCTCGTCGAAAGAACCAAAGACTTGTTGATCCAAACCAAGGTTTTTATTAGCAAAAGACAGGAGCTCTTCACAGGTGGTCAACCAGTCCGGAATGATCCGACCTGGCTAGGGACACAACCCTTTAAGGCCCAGACAGTAGGCATGGCTAAGCTCTCAGCCAATCGCTGTAAGCACAGTCATTACATACTCTAGATACTGTAACTATATACATTGGTGATAGGTCTGTACTATCACATCCATCTCCACAATTCCTCCCGAGAAGGCCATATTCATTTCGTGTGTCACGAATTGACTTAGCTGGAGACCAGCTCCTTTGATGCTGGAGAACTCATGAAGGTGATTACCAATTTGCCACATTGAGCTGAACATGGTTAAAGCCTTTGACCTTGCTCTCATGAGGGTAAATTAATTGGGAAGGAACTAATCTTCTATTTTCATCAATGACATAATAACTATTGACCAATAACACTTGCATCAACAGTGATGAGTGGTGATACAGCATATCAGCTCCTGTCTGAGCAGTGACATAGATCCATTCCAGATCTATGGCAGATATCACCTCACTGGCTCTATACAAAACCCTGGAACACCTCAACAGCAAAAATGCATACACCAGATGCTCTTTATTGACTACAGTTCAGCATTTAACACCACCATCCCCTCAAAACTGATCAGCAAACTCCAAGACCTGGGATTCAACATCCCACTGTGTAATTGGATCATGGATTTCCTCATCTCCAGACCACAATCAGTGACGATTGGCAAGAACATCTCCACAATTTCCATCAGTACCAGAGCACCACAGGGCTGTATTCTTAGCCCCCCTGCTCTACTCACTTTACACCTATGACTGTAGCTCAGTATGACAATAACACCATCTATAAATTTGCGACGATACCATGGTAGTGGGTTGTATAAAGGAAGAGGATACAGGAGGGAGATTGAAAACTTGGCTGAATGGTGCACCAACAACAACTTTGCATAATGCCACCAAAATTAAGGAGCTGTTTGTTGACTTCAGAAAAGGAAACCCAGAGGTTTAAAATCCAGTGATCATGGGGGGGGGGAAATCAGAGGTGGAGAGGGTGAGCAAATTTAGGTTCTTGGGAGTCACCATCTTGGAGGATCTTTCCTGTACTCAACACACCAATGACAGTGAAGAAAACAACATCAACAGCTCTACTTCCTCAGGGGTTTGTGGAGATTTGGTATATCAGAAACCCTGGAAAATTTCTACAGAGGTGTGGTGTAAAGTGTGCTGACCAGCTACATCAGTCTGGTATGGGAACACAAATACCCTTCAGCATAAAGCCATCAAACAAGTAGTGGATATGATTCAGGACATCATAGGCAAAACCCTCCCCCCAATGAGTACATCTACAGGAAATACTGCTGTCGGAGGGCAGCAGCAATCATCAAGGATATGCCCCACCCAGCACATGCTCTGTTCTCACTCCTGCCATCAATAAAGAGGTCTGGGTGCCACAAGACTCACACCACCAGGTTCAGGAACAGCTGCTCCCCCTCTACCATCAGATGGCTCAACAACAAACTCAATCAGGGACTCATTTAAAGACTTACTTGTGCAGTTTATTGAATTTCTTTAGTTCTCTCTGCATTGCACATTTTATTTACATTCATTCTATTTACAGTTCTTTTATTTGTTTACATGTTTTTGCTGTGTACATTTTTTTGCACTATCAATTAGTGGTAATTCTACCTCGCCTGCAGGCGAAAAGAATCTCAGGGTTGTATGTGATGTTAATGAATGCCCTCTGACAATAAATCTGACCTCTGAAATCTTTACATTGTCATACATTACCAAAAGAAAAAAATGTTTCAATTTAAAATTCTAAAAAATGAGTGAAGAATTAAACTTTAAAGAATGTACAAAATCATCTGATTGTGTTGATTAACATTTCAACATGAAAAGAACGCAATTCACACCCCCATAAAGGGAATAATTTCCATCTCCCCAGAGCACCACTTGTTTTTGGATAAATGGAACATTTGGATGAAAATTTCTAATTGGACCCAACAGCTGATTGTCAACCAGTTCTCATTTTTGCCTCCATCTCCAAGTCAGCAGCTAAAGCGTTCACTGCATGCAGGGAGGTGGTTCGTTCATGAATTCCAAACTGTCAGATTGAATCATCAGGGCCCTCTCTTCCACTTTTGTCTCTACAGCTAGTTCCTGTTTCCACATGTAATACTAGTTGCAGGGTTGACATCTCCAATAATAAGCAAGGAAATATTCAAATATACAAATCTAAAAGGTCACACATATAGAAACAGGCCACTCAACTGATCCCATTGATGCCAATCATCATGTCACTTGCTTGCATTAATTTCATGTCCCTCTCTGCCTTGCTCTCAAATGTTGCTGTCCCTGCCTCTGCAGATCATTCCTGATAACAACCACTGAAAAGTTTGGCTTCAGATCCCCTTTGAACCTTTTCACCTCGAGCTTCAGCTGTCTCATTCTGGACATCTCTACCATGGAAAAAAACTTTCTCCCCATACCCCATATCTCTCAATTTTATATTGTTTCTTTTCATCATTGATTCTCATGTAAGACCATGACATCTGATTTTATGTATGAGATGGATTCAAAGATGGGTGTTTGGGCTTGAACGATCCTTTCCACACGGGTGACAGGTATAGGAATCCTGTTCTCGTTCTCTCTCTCTCTCTCCATCACATGACTGTTTGCCCTCAGTCAGCTCTCCAATAGTATGCTGTCATCAGACATTCATTGCTTCAAGAAGGTAGCCAATATCATAAAAGGACCCTGGACACAACCTCTTCTCACTGCAGTAGGACTAGGATCCCAAAGACCAGAAGCTCTTGGTTAGAGAGGGTAAGCAAGATTCAAATCAGAGGACATGGATTAAGACTGAAAGGAGAAAAGTTTAGGGCAGGAATTCTCAACCTTTTTCTTTCCACTCACATACCATGTTAAGCAATCCCCGTATCTTAGGTGTTCTGTGATTAGTAAGGGATTGCTTAATGTGATATGAGAGTGGAAAGAAAATGTTTGAAAACCACTGTTTTAATCCTACCCAACTGACTTCCCATGTGCACAGTTTCATAACTACAAAGGAAATGGGCCAAGTAACAATTGGGATTAGAGCAGTGATTCTCAACCTTCCCACCCACATACCACCTTAAGTAATGCCTTACCAATAACAGAGCACCGATGACATAGGGATTATTTAAAGTGGTATGTGAGTGGAAAGAAAAAAGGTTGAGAACCCCTGGTTTAGGGGAAACTTCTTCAGAGAGTGGTGGGAGTGTGGAACGAGCTGCCAGCTGGCTCATTTTTAAAATTTAAGAATTTGGACAGGTACGTGGATAGGAAGGGTATGGAGGGCAGGTCAGTGGGACTAGGCAAAATAATAGTTTGGCACAGACCAGAATGGCTGAAGTGCCTGCTTCTATGGTTCCAATGAACAGTTTCTTTCCAAAGGTTAACAAATTCTTGAACTTCTCCTTGGTGTACCGATCATGGACACTCTGCACATTTCCAAATCACTTTTTGCATTGGGATTACTGTGAATATTCATCATCTCATGTATTTCTATATTCAATCTATTGTCAGAGTAATAAAACAGTGTTATATTACATGAAATTCTTTTTTCCTGCAAGGGAGACAGATTCACCACTGGCAGGAATTGGCCAAGCGCCTCTTACAATCAGAGAGAGAAGTAAAAGAGCGCCCCCCCCCCCCGCCCCCCCCGAGCCACTAAACGTCCATAGATTTGCCTTCAGAGCTTCTGCAGCCAGAGTCCAGTCCAAACCATTGGCAACCCGAACTCCAGATCAGAATTTCCGACACAGTCAGGGACCTTCCAGTGCCCTCATCACCTCTTCGCATCCTGGTCCCGATACCTGGTACTCCTCTGGTCAGTTCGACGCAGTCTCCCGCAACCCAGCTAGAGTCTCCTGACAGCAGTTTACCGGTTCATCACTTTGTGTCGCCAGCAGCCCAGCACGTGCACTGGTCCCTCAGTCTCAGAGCCCCTCACAGGTCCACCACTGAGGTCACTTGCCCACTTCTCCATCTCAGATCTCAATAGTCCAAAGACTGTGCAGAGCCAATGGCAGTCATCTGGGTGGCTGGACCCCATGGGAGCGCTGCACCTCTGTTCCCTTGCTTCTCGCAGGTCCACTCCAGCAGCTCTGGCTGCTCTGCCATCTTTTGCATTTAATGTCTCTTATTTGAATTTAATGTCTCTTCATTGCATTCAGTTAGTTTACTGTTTATGCCTTTCCAAAAGTACCAGTTCAGCTGCAGCAAGTGTTCAGGCATATGTGCATATCCAGTGTGTGACAATAAACCCATTAACATTTCACCCAGGAGAGCCCATCTCCAACTGAATGTGTGCCTGGAGCCTTGTCTTCCCACTTGACGTGAAGTATTCAGACAGGTAGGTCATGTGGAAGTGGATAAGCTGTCTGTCAAGTATACAGTTCACTTTCTGGGTCTCAAGCATAGATTTAGATGCACGTGACAATAGCATGATGCATCTTCAGCTTGGTCTTCAGACTAGCCCTGCTTTATTCCTAAACTTCACATCTGTCTTCCAAAAGCAGAGCTGACTTTTGCTACCCGATTTTTGTCATCGATGTGCATTGATTGAGAGAGAGTGCGCTGGCCATTTACAAAAATTAATCTGCTGACCATCCACAGGATTGTTTGACTCCCTGTGTAGGGTCTTTGATGCAAAACTTGTATTTTCTTTACACTTATTGTTAAAGTTTGTCCAAGCTTTCCTACATCCCAGCTTCTGCAATACACAAAACCTGCTGGAGAAACTCAGCAGGCCACGTGGCACCCATCGAGAGGAAAGGATAAAGAACCTGGGCCCTTCATCAGGTGTGAGGTGCCCAAGTAAAAATGTGGGGATGGGGGAGTGGAGGAGAGAGGAAGGTGCAGGGGAGAAGCATAGGTTAACAGTAAGAGATCAGACGGACACAGATGAGTGAATGGAAACCTTTAAGCTTGCTATGTGCACAAACATCAGGGGGAAAAAAAATCAAGTCTCTCAAGACATTTCTCATATTTTAGCTTTGGATGAGGGTCTTCTCCAGTTGAAAACAGAACTCTCAGTCCTGTATTCATTCCATCATCTGTCAGCATAAGCATTGGTCAGCATTGCAGAGACGACCCTATGGGGGCAAGCACAGAGCCGTATTTCACACTCTTTGTGACCAGAAATGGGACTGCACTTTCACCATCATACATTAGTCCAGCCATCATGCAGTTCTCAGAGAATTGTAAAGAACTTTTCTAGCCAGTCATACTCTGCCACCATCTTCCACAGCTTTAGTGAGATCGACAAAGGAGGTGAATCGGCTGCACTTTTGATCTTGCCACTTCAAGTATTGTCTTGCTGCAATGAACACGTTTGCTGTTCCACACCCTTCACAGAAGCTGCATTGCCTTTCTGGAACTCAGTCAATGAAAAGTGATCAGTGTTCATCAGGACAACAGTTAAGATTTTACCTGCAGACCAAAGGAATGAGATTCCTCCATGATTATCACAACTTTGGTTCCTCTTACACTGGTTTTGAGGTGTAATTGAAGTGTTGAGGTCCTGGAGCACTTTCTCCTTGCTCCTTCATTTCTCAATCAATAATGACCCCCTTCTTTGAAGACTTCTGCTGGTATCAAGATAGTCTTTGAAACTTTTCCATTTGAGAATTGGACATCAACTTTTGAACCACTCCAAGGACTGGTGGGTTCAGATGGAGAGAGGTTTATTGGATATCATGTCATATTGTATTGTGTTCAGTTCTCATCACCTCATTATAGGAAGGATGTGGAAGCTCTGGAGAGGGTGCAGAGGAGATTTACCAGGATATTACCTGGATTGGAAAACAAGTCTTATGAGGCAAGATTAGCAGAGCTGGGACTTTTCTCTTGAGGATAAAAGGATAAGAGGAGACTTAGAGGTCTACAGGATTATGAGAGGCATAGATAGAGTGGACAGCCAGCACCTGTTTCCCAGAGCAGGATCAGCAAACACCAGAGTTCATGTGTACAAAGTGAAGGGAGGGAAATTTAGTGGCAAGGTTTTTTTTTAATATAAATAGTTGTGGGTGCCTGGAATGCCTTGCCAGGGGTGGTGGAGGGTAAAACATCGAGGGTATTTAAGAGATTCTTAGGCACATGGATGGAAGAAAAACAGAGGGTTAAGTACTTTAAGGAATTATTTGGATCAGCATAACATAAGAGGGCTAAAGGACCTGTACTGTGCAACCCAATGAAACAGCAATCTGCTAGTTAACTCAGTTGAAGAATTGAGATACTCAACAAATCCCTCTTTGATCTGCTTCTTTTCAGTCTCTTTACCAGTCCTTCTGCACCTGGTGGAGGTGAGCCACCAGCTGAAAACCAGAAGATGCAGGTTTTGGAGCAGCACAGACATTTTAGTGTCTTTCTCTACACCATTGCTTTTGGTTTCATCTGCCTTATTATTGAACTGCAGATTTACTCCAACGCTTCCGTGCATGTTGGAAAAGGCCACCTTTTGAAAGATAGATGCAGAATCGCTTGGTATGCTGTGGAACTCCATCCACATTTCTACGCCTCTGTCACGTCACCCTCAATCTCCTTAACTCCAGGGGAAAATACACATAGCTCATCTAAGCTGTCGTTGTAATCCAGGACAGGTTTGGAGAGAGGCTTGGTTTGATTTAACTTTACCTTTTGCTGCCCCGATGATTTCAAATGATCTACGGAGCTTTGGAACATTGACACCTCTCAAGTGTCACTTTTTCCAAATCACACAGGCAATTTCAGAAGAGAGTGAGGCAGGGCAATGATTGGAATCAGCAAACAAAAGAGTGCATTTCTGGAATCCTTGCCTTTCTGGCCAAAAGCATTCACCTTATTCACAGACCTGAGAAGGCCAGCATGTCAGGAGCTCATGCTTGACCTAGAGACCCTCATTCAGATGTCCATTCTCCAACTGCAAGACAATCCATAAGAGCATAGTGGCCTGTTATAGTCAGGGAAGTCTTTTCCATCTGCTCCATTGATCAGTAACATCAGTTGGTGAAACAAGAGAATGTGCAGACATTTCTTCCTTCCTCCCCCGCCATTTTATTTAGGCACCTGCCTGCCTTTTGCTCATAGTTCAGGCTCCAAAACATTAGTATTATATCTTTTTCTCCTTTGGAGGCTGTGGCACCTACTGAGATTTACCAGCACTTTTGTGAATTAGTGACATCAGTCATTAGCTCTTGCTCATGTGGATCAATACCTACTGTTTTCAATGTCCACGCATTTAACATGTTTGGTCATAAACCACAGTGATAACTCTCATCCTGTGCTCCTCTCAAATTTTAAATTTAACAATATGGCAAAGTAATTGACCCTTCCAGCCTATGAAAACCAGGCAGTCCAGTTACACCCAATTAGACAACCAAATCCTGTACACTTTGGAGGGATTCAACACACAGCAAATGGTAATGAATGGATCCCAGGGTATCTGCTGTCAAAAATGACAAGCATCCATGACTTCCTGTCGCGAATCATTTATATTTATCCAAGATATTGATTTGTCATCAACTGACATTAACCCAGCAAACTATTGGGATGGTAACATTTCACACTGTGTAGTGTAATGTAATCTACTAGTAAATTTATATTTTTAAATTTAAGTCTTTCAGTTTAAATTTAGATATGCTCAGTAAGAGGCCATTTCTGCCCACAAGCCCATGCCACCCATTTACACCTTATTAACCTACACCCCCCCCCAGTATGTTTCAAACAGTGGGAGGAAACCAGAGCCCCCAGAAGAAACCCATGCAGACAGGGAGAAAGTACCAACTCCTTACAGACAGCACGGGATTCGAACCCTGGTCCTGATCACTGTAAAGCATTGCGCTAACAGCTGCACCAACCATGCCACCCTCAAGTACACCAATAAATTAAGGCATCGGGTGCATTTGAGTGATAATAAATTGAACATATTGCCAGTGTTTATGTTCTGAAGTTGTGGGTTTTTGCATAATAAAGAAAATGAATCAATTAAAGCAACCATTCTTCTTCTTTGGCTTGGCTTCGCAGACGAAGATTTATGGAGGGGGTAAATGTCCACGTCAGCTGCAGGCTTGATTGTGGCTGACAAGTCCGATGCGGGACAGGCAGATACGGTTGCAGGGTAAAATTGGTGGGTTGGGGTTGGATGTTGGGTTTTTCCTCCTTTGTCTTTTGTCAGTGAGGTGGGCTCTGCGGTCTTCTTCAAAGGAGGTTGCTGCCCGGCGAACTGAGGCGCCAAGATGCACGGTTTGAGGCGATATCAGCCCACTGGCGGTGGTCAATGTGGCAGGCACCAAGAGATTTCTTTAGGCAGTCCTTGTACCTTTTCTTTGGTGCACCTCGGTCACAGTGGCCAGTGGAGAGCTCGCCATATAACACGATCTTGGGAAGGCGATGGTCCTCCATTCTGGAGACGTGACCCACCCACTGCAGCTGGATCTTCAGCAGCGTGGACTCGATGCTGTCGGCCTCTGCCATCTCGAGTACTTCGATGTTAGGGATGAAGGCGCTCCAATGAATGTTGAGGATGGAGCGGAGACAACACTGGTGGAAGCGTTCTAGGAGCCGTAGGTGATGCCGGTAGAGGACCCATGATTGGGAGCCGAACAGGAGTGTGGGTATGACAACGGCTCTGTATGGGCTTATCTTTGTGAGGTTTTTCAGTTGGTTGTTTTTCCAGACTCTTGTGTAGTCTTCCAAAGGCGCTATTTGCCTTGGCGAGTCTGTTGTCTATCTCGTTGTCAATCCTTGCATCTGATGAAATGGTGCAGCCGAGATAGGTAAACTGGTTGACCGTTTTGAGTTTTGTGTGCCCGATGGAGATGTGGGGGGGCTGGTAGTCATGGTGGGAGCTGGCTGATGGAGGACCTCCGTTTTCTTCAGGCTGACTTCCAGGCCAAACATTTTGGCAGTTTCCGCAAAACAGGACGTCAAGTGCTGAAGAGTTGGCTCTGAATGGGCGACTAAAGCAGCATCGTCTGCAAAGAGTAGTTCACGGACAAGTTTCTCTTGTGTCTTGGTGTGAGCTTGCAGGTGCATTTAAATAACCATTATATTCAATTAAAACTGATACTTTTGACCAACTAGTGAAATTACTTGGAAGCTATTGTTTTCTGAATTAATGTGAATGGAAAAATTAATCCATCAAATCATGGGTTGATATTTCAGACCATTCTTCCTTAAATAGAATACTTTTTCTCACCATGCTATTGACCAAAAGATGGCAGTGAATGAGAAAATTTGTTTCCATAGTAACAATTGTTCAATATTAGTTCTGAAATTAATCTTGGCTTTGGAAATTTGCAGCTTTCCTGGTAAAGTGCAATTCTCATGTACAACCAAAGTGGAATTATAAGCATTAATTTCAATGAATACAAATATAATGTTATTGGCAACAAAAAAAATGTTTACTTCAAAACTAAAACATCTGTGATAAATAATATTAGTGACTTGGTCAGGATTCTGAAGCTGCAGGGTGTTTTAAATATGAATTACCATGTGTGAAATAAGTATTGATCTTTAGAAGGCTTAGTATGCAGTTCCATTAATCTTGCATTTATTTTACCCGAAATCCCAGTGCAATTTGTTCTCAGGACCATAAAAATCTGTCACTGAAGGCACCTCGATAAAAGGCTCAACAAGGAAACCTCTCACATTTGTCCTGGTGAAATATTAATGATCACGAAAGGACATGGGCTCATCCATATTCATGCAATATTGCACCGATTGTCTTATACTGAATGCGACAAGGGAAGGGGACCTTCTGGTGCCATTACTTGCAAAGCAAGTTCATAATTTCATGTATGGGAAAAGATATCCCATGAGTTCTGCTGTGAAGAATCAGGATAGTGATTTCAAGAAACAGCCAATTGAAGAATGACGACAGCCATTTATCAAGGAAGGTCCAGTTTTCACAAAATTTCACAGGGCATTGAGGAGTCATTTGTGTCAGGGCTTCACACGAGTTATTCAACACCAGCTCAGTCACATTGCAACTTACACTGCTGGCAACTCCAATAGTTTGTTGTGGATGCTTCCGAAGCTCAGATACCTACTGCCTTGGCCAACACGGTCAGGGAATTTCTGTGCATCACATCACTGGTGCACCGTTCTGCTGAGCTATGGGAATAGCACGGCCCAGTCCAAGGAATGTAGCCATTCACCTGAGAAACTGGTTGGTGCAATCAAATTTCCAAATGATAAATTCCATTTTTTTTTAAATAAATCAAAAAACTGGAAATAAGCAGCAAAAACAAAAATTGCTCAAAGCATTCAGCAGTTTAGGAAAGAAAATCAAAAGTGTCTCAGACTTGAATCATTAACTCGGTTTCTCATTACACAGATGCTGACGATCTAAGTGTTTTCACATTTTATTTATAATAAAAATGAAGAAATGCTCTGTCATCTTGTTCACAATACAAGCCAGTTAATGAATATGGGAATCACTGAAATTGTATTGATGATATAACAGACCCTTACTGAAGCTTTTGATCAACAAGAGCCGAGGCTAGATTTGAAGGGAACACGAGGGGAACTTCTTCACATGGAGACTGGACAGGATGCCAGCTGAAGTGGGGAATGTGGGCTCCATTTTGACATTAAAGAAAAATTTGGACTGATACACCATCAATAATCACAAAAGACTGAAGTTGTGAAACTAATAGGCTCTTATTAACTGTAGACTGGAAAAGCCATCAACCTCATTGACAGATCAAGTAAAAGTGGAATGGGGAGCATGCAAAGGGCTATGGATGGGATCAGTCTTGGGAGGCATGTCCAGCCAGCAGCAGCCTATCACAGTACAACAGTGGTTTACCACAGGGTACATTGATGGGAGGGATATGGAGGGTAATGTCTGAGTGTAGGTCAACGGGACAAGGCAGCATAGAAGTTTGGCAGAAACTAGATGGGCCAAAGGGTCTGTTTCTAAGCTGCAGTGTTCTATGATCTGGAAAGAATACCAGATCCATACACAATCCAATGCCAACCATGTTGGCATTCTGGTCTTGTCCTGATTCCTGTCATTTGGTGCATTTTTTTTTGCAAACACTTCCTATCCATATACATGTCCAAATGTCAGAATCATTGCCACTTCTATCACTTCTTCTGGCAGCCCATTCCAGATACAGACTACCTTCCAGGTAGAAAAATGGTGTTCAGTTACTTCTTAAATTTCTTCCTTTTTGCCTTAAACTGATGCTGCCTGGTTCTGGAATCAACTCCCCTAGGAAGAGACAGATCATTTCCCTTACCATGACCACAATTTTGTTCCCCTCTACAAAGTGACCCTCCTATGCTCCAGGGAATATTTGTGAATGTGCTCAAGACAAGAAACAACTCCACTCTGAGGAGGGGGTGTGGGTGCAAACCCTGCAGATACAACCCTCTGGCAGCACTTCTATCAGTGGGTCCCACACAATCCCCCCCCCCTCCAGTCCTGTCACGAAGGCCCCTCACAAATCCTGCAAACTTCACTAGGTTCAGTAAATGCAGACTTAACACCCTTCTACTCGTGAGTGTGTCTTGCTCGTGGGCATTAAAATTTGCCAATTATTTTCCAAAATGCATACAAGAGACATCCAGAACATTCAAGTTATCATATGCAACTGTAACAAATTATTACCATCCGAGTATCCATCTGGGATTTGGTTTCTCTTCCAGCTGACGAATGGATTTCGATACATTTTATGCTTTTGGATTAATTTAGTTGTTAATACAATAGATTAACCAAAAACAAGCCTTGTAATCTGAACAATGGATATATATTCTGGTTAAATGTTATATCCAATCTTGTTGACAGCCTCTCAAATTTATATTAACATTCTATTGAAGTATTTCACAATATTGGGTACCAATGCCAACAAGAATTGAACAACTTTCTCACGAAGCTAACCTGCTTCAATTTCTGGTCACACAATTTTCAACTCACACAACAGGTGCATAAAACTGCAATGCAGATCTCCATTGATAGATTTATTGTTGTCACCACACCTGCCTTCTATCCATTGTTACTGTGGTAACATAACAGTGATGATAACCATTACTATAGCCACACTCCTACTGGCTACATCAGGTACCCCAAAGATGTGAGGAAACAGTCTTGACTGGGCATCTTGTCTCAGCAGGGACTAAGCCCACCCCAGGCCTATCCAGGACCCCCCTGGGGATGACACCTACCTGCTGTTTCTCCACCCCCTGTGGACATACCCTGCACCTATACCCCCACTCCATGAGGCACAACCCCACTCGTGTCACTGGCCACCCTGACCACCCCAGACCTGTCCAACTTTCAAGCAGCCCCACTCCCACCAACCATTGACCAAGAGCCTGCCCTACAACAGTCCCAGTGGTTAAGGCGACCACCAGACCACTTGAACTTGTAAATACCCCAAAACATTCCCTGGGACTCTTAAGAGGTTGTATGCGGTGATACAACCACCAATATAGCTGTAGTCCAGCAGCCTACTGCACAGGGCAACCAGTATACCTGCAGGTAGGCAACCTGGGAGGCTGGCCACACCATGCTGGCTGTCAATCACCGGCCCATATAAAGACTCAAGCTGGCCTCTTCCTAAATTAGTCAGGCACGTGGAAGCAGAGGCTACAGAGACCTGGTGTTCAACTTTAAGTAGTCTTAGAGTTTTGTGTTTGTTTGCTGCACCAAAATAACAACCATGCTCTCTCTGTTCAAGCAAAGAATTGCTGGAAGAACCCAGGTCAGATGGCATATATTAGTAGAAATGGTTGACTACATTCTGCTTTTGGAAGTAAAACCGTTGCTTCTTGCACACAGGTGAGTGAAGGTGTGATTGAAAACATTTGCATTTTATCACTCATGTCTGGTAAATATGGGAAATACAGCTTTTTTTTTAAACTTGCAAGTGAAAGCACAGGCTTTGGAAACAAGATTGCTCAATCTCCTTTCACCAGCCCTGGATCTTAACAAGCGAAAGGCCATTGGCAACAGGAGAGATGTTTCTTTTTGTAGTTCTTCATCACCTCTCTCAGAAATTTTCTCAACTGTTTCACATGTGCTGAGCTATTTTGAGGCAGCAACACTCATTTTAAACACAAGACTTTACTCAGAACAATGAGATGAATGACAATGCAAACATTTTTTTGATTTGACCAGTCTCCCAAAGGAACATACTTTTGATCCTGAAGCAATATATTAAATGCAAACCTGATATGATAATTAATTAGAGCCTTCAATTAACATCTCATCCACCAACCATTCTAATTTTTTTTTGGTACTGAACAGTTAGGCAAGTTATCCTATTCAAGTTTTGAAGTGGAGCTTGAACTTGCATCCCTTAGACTCAGAGACAATAAACCTTCTGACAGCAAATACTCACCACAAAATGAAATGATCAGAATAACCCTGGCATATGCAACATTGGCACACAAGAGTCACCAACAACACATTGGCTTGCGGAATCTTGCATCCCGAGATTGGAAAAGTGGGGATAATTGCAGAGGAGAGGGGAGCCATTGTGGGCTTGGAGTGGCCAATTAGAAATATTTTGTGTCCATTAGAGGACAAGAATGATCTCTTGCAGTTCCCCATCTTATATTGGTTATTCTTCAAAAAAAAAATACACCCAATGTAAATCAGGGAAGATGGACTGTAAATATTATAATTGTGAGGAATAGGAGGGTGGATATATTTTTTTTCCATCATAATGTTTAAAGATGAATGTATATTAGAAGTAAGAATGAATACAGGGAGCTCAGAGAAAGGGAGGGAGGTACAAGAGGTAGATGGGTGCATTGGGCACATCTCAAAATGCCAGGGGGATTGGCACCAATAGCTTGGTTGTTGATGCCAGGAGAACAAACTGGGAATGGGGATTCATGGGGCATTTTTTGTTTTGTTATCAATGTAATTTAATTGATGATACTTTCAGTTGTATGAGGGTGGGGGAAATAAATTCCAACTGTTACATGAATATTAAAAAAGATTATAATGTTTGACAAGTCAATGAAAATTAATATAAAATATTCCAAAATAAAAGAATGACCAATGTACTCATATCACTAACTCAAAAGGACATAATACCCTCTCATTATCTGTCTAAAAGCAAAAATCGCCATTTACTTCTCCTTCTATCTGCTTGGTTTTCTGTTAATAGTCCAGCATCATTTTATGTTTTCATTAAACTTCTATGTGACATTAACTATAATTTAAAAGGTTTTGTCTCATTTTGGTCAAAACAGTCCCCCAAGCTGTCAGGTACTTCAGCCTTTTGTAACAAGCTAAAGACCTCCAGCTGAATTCTGAATACTTTTAGAACTGCTTGAGATAATTTTAAGCCACATTTGCATGTCCTTTGTTGCTCAGAGTTTCCTCCTACCTGTTTGTTCTTTTCTTTATTTTCATCCATACATGTTCCATTCAGCTTCACGCACAGAATTTATGTTCACCTTTGCTGTCTTTCCAGATTCCTTTTAACAAGGAGGAACATATTGTTCTGAAGGGAGATTATTCTGGGGAAAGGGCAAAAACAATTACTAAATGCTAAATGTTAAATGAACACCTTTGTTTATAAATCAGGATCACATCCACATTCATGGGCTTAGATGCCAATGAGCATTGTGGCTCGATCAATGACACAAAGCAAGAATCAAAGGCTTTATTGATCAGAAGACCCAGCCATGCCTCTACATGCTGCCGGCTCATGTCCAAGGCAGGTATGAGGGAGGAGACTAGGGCATTCAGCCTTTATTAAGGGATCTTATGGGGTGGGGCTACAGGTCCAGAAGGTGGGCCAGCCTTCTCAGCCCAGTGAGGACATGCCCACAGTGCCATGTTCCACCACAAGCGTGGTGCAAATGTGCCGGAAACTGCTCAAAATGAGGGCTGTAGGTTTCACATTCATGGGTCGATTGGGTAGTCTTTTCCTCCAGTGGAATTTTATAGCCTCCTTAGACCATACTTCCACTAAAGGAGTTGCTCACCTTTGCAACTGAAATAGTTGAACACCTTTTGGAATGATTATGTGAATGAGGAGAAAATCTCAGTTTTTCAAGAGGCAGCGTAGTAGAGGGCCATTCACCCATGTGATGGCACTATGAGGTACTCCAATCAGTTCCCCATCATTTATTAAAGATTTGCAATATTTCCCTCAACTCTGAAAGTTCAGATGGACTCTCTGCCCATACAGACAGGCAGTTCAAGCACACAACCAACCATCAACAGCAATGCATCTCTTCATATTATCTTGGCCATGTGCAGAGATCTGGCCGGCACATCGCACGGCAGCAGACGTGGACAGAGATCGCTAAAGCAACTCCCATGACAACAAACCGGCCGGTGTAGAAGCTGGGGCAACATCAGACCAATAGCTCCAACTCATCAGAAACAGGCTGGGGAAGGGCATTCATATGCATGGGTGCTCCTGCCTGATATCATTATTCATATGGCCGACTCAGTCAATCAGCAAAAACAGCAGGAACTTGAACAGTATAAAAGCAGCCTTTCCAGTCCTAAGGAGTGAGCTTAACCTGCCACACTGTGTGTTTCTTTGTAGCGGTCAGCTACAGCCATTTACCCACCCTTTCAAAGATGAGACCGCTACTTCTTGAACCATCCAGTTAAGGGGAGAACTTTTGTCTTAACCTCACCCATGTGGCTGTACTCCTCCAGCAAGTCTTCTCTCAACTGTGAGGCACACGGGAGCCAACAGATGCGGGAATCCACAGCAAAAGCACAACCTGCTGGAGGAATGGAGCGGGTCTGGGCGAGAAGTTCCAATTTGCAATATTGTCCGTTCATTTTCTCCCACTGATGCTGCTCGACCCATTGAGTTCCTTCAGCTGATTGTTTTCTGCTCCTCTCAAACTACTTTGCTCCGCAGAGAACAATTCTTGAAATAGTTCCAATTAATCCGTTCTACTCCCTCCCTTGGGCCATCACATCATCTGAACTATGGTAGGCATAATCAGGCACAAATTGTGGTTTATCCAGTTTTATAAAGTTTAACAATCTCCCAACTTTTGTAATCTTTATCTCCATTGTCTGAAGGTCTCGAATACTTTAAGAACTGTTCTCTCAATATGTCCTGCAGTTTTCAAAGATTTATGTCCTTTGGGATTTCCCTATTAAATCCATATTTTCCCTCCTCATCCTTCCTCCCAAAATGCACATCAAAGATCCTAATGACGAAGGAAGACCCAAGGGGTGAAGTAAGGCCGAGAGGGGAAGGAGGCCAATAACACAAAAAGACGAAAGCATTATCAGTGAGGATACCACAGCTTGAAGCCTGCATCCTGGAACCAATTGTAAATCATTTATTAACTTCACTCATTCCAGTTCTCAAGAATTATATGACCAGCATTAGCTCATTGCATCCACCAGCCTACTATTTTAATCATGGTAATGACCGATTAATGTTGGTGTACAAGATTGTATTTGAGCCTTAAAAGTTTCACCACAAAACTTGTACGCCGTATAAAATCCAAACCTTAATATCCTGTGACCCCCCATGGTGACAGAAAACAGCATAAAACACTCACATAACTCCTGCAGTCCTACCACTAAATATTTCTCACAAAACTTGCGTTTGGAAAGCTGGTTAATAGAAATTTATATTAAAACAATAAAATGTATTATAAACCTGTCTAACATACTTTAAAATAACAGCACAGCAAATGAAGCCAACATTCACCATTTGCAACACCTGACAAATCAGCCTGGGTCCCAGGGTCTGTTATGTTGCAACTGCCTCATCAGGGCCACTCAATAAATCTCAGTGAAAAGTTGTAGATATTTTAAAATTTTAAAGATCCTCGAAAGACTCAAGTGCAACGAGAGAGAGGGGGCACTGCACACTGGCCGATTCTAGAGAACCAGATAGCGGACATGGTCAGTGAGCAGTGCCAAAATGGATATGTTGAATCAAGAAAAACAATACGCACTTTGGCACGCAAGTGGGCTAAAGACAACCACGAGCACAGCAAAGGCTTCAAAGCCATTGCTTCAAGTCATTTTATGAAAAATTATCTAGTACTGAGGCAGAAAACTAAAAGAGCACAGAAATTACCAGCAGACCTTGATGTTAAAATTACTAATTTCCTTCACTGCATAAAGCAATAACATAAGAAACATGATTATCAATTAAGCAAGATCAAAAACATGGATGAAACACCCATGAAATTGGTTGGTAAAGGACTATTGGGATAATAAGCTCTCAGCACTAAGGGCTGCACTTGGGCTAGTCTCATACAGCTCAAAGCTTGCCTTTTCTTTTTAAAATATTTTCATTGATTTTAATAGAAAAACCCTTTACACAATTCAATTCATAGTATGTACCTATAACCATTTACAGCACAGACACAGGCCAGTTCTGCCCTTCTTGTCCATGCTGAACATCTTCTCCCACCTAGTCCCACTGACCTGCATTTGGCCCATAACCCTCTACACCTCTCCCATTCATATACTTATCCAAATTTTCCTTGAATATTAACATAGATTGCTTCTACTACCTCTGCTGGAAGTTCATTCCATAGCCCTACCATGTTTCCCCTTTTACTCTCAGTCATGTCCTCTTGTTTGAATCTTTCCCCCCCCCCCCCCACCACCACCCTCAGTGGGAAAAGCCTATCCATATTAACATAATTTTGAATCAAATCACCCCTCAACCTTCTACACTCCAGAGTGTAGAGGGAGGGGGCACTGCACACTGGCCGATTCTAGAGAACCAGGTAACAGGCATGGTCAGTGGGCAGTCCCAGCCTGCCCAACCTTTCCCTGAAACCCCAGCTACACTCTAGTAAACCTCCTTGCCCTCTCTCTAAACTGTTTATATCCTTCCTGCAATTTGGCAACCAAAACTGTACACAATATTCCAAATTTAGCCTCACCAATGCCTTATACAATTTCAACACAACATTCCAACTCCTGTTTTCTCTACTGATTTATGAAAGCCAACATACAAAATGCCTTCTTCACCACCCTATCCACATGTAATTCATGTATTTCAGGGAATTATGCACCATGACTCCCAAATCCCTCTGTTCCACTGCACTCCTTAATTGTCTACCATTTAACAGGTCCTATTTTAATTAGTCCTACCAAAATGTAGCACCTCCCATTTATCAGTATTAAACTCCATCTGCCATCTTTCAGCCCACTCTTCTAACTGTCCCATTTCACCCTGCAAGGTTTGATAATCTTCTTCACTGTCCGCAACACCAATCTTTGTATCATCTGCAAATTTACTAATCCAATTTGCCACCCTATCACCTAGATTGTTAATATACATAACAAACAGCTATGGGTCAAGTATCAATCCCTGAGGAACTCCACTTGGCACCAGCCTCCAATTCAACAAACAATTTTCCACCTCTACTCTCTAGCATCTACAACCCAACCATTGCTGAATCCATTTCACTACTTAATTTATACCCAATGCTTCCACCTTCCTCACTAATCTCTTATGGGGAACCTTATCAAAAGCCTTACTAAAGTCCAAATAGACAACATCCACTGCCTTCCCCTCAACCATGCTGACTATTCCAAATCAATCGGTGTCTTTCCAAATAGTTATATGTAACACCATCTCAAAGAACTCTTTCTATTAATTTACCCACCACCGGTTTGCTTTTGGATCTTTTCTGAACAGCATGAGCCACCCTCCGGCACTTCTCCCATGGCCAGTGACATTTTAAATATTTCTGTCAACACCCTCCACTATTTGTTCACTAACCTCCCTTAGAGTCTTTAGGAATATTTTGTCACTTTGATCTTTGCAATATAGCCAGCACTACCTCCTCATTAATCCTTACATTATCCATTAGCTCCCTACCATATTTCTTCACTTCATCTGGCTCAATATTCTTTTCCTTATTGAAGACTGAAGAAAAATAATTTATAATTTCACCCATCTCCTCTGGCTTCTCTTGGAGACTAACCCCCCCCCCCCCCCCCCATCTTCAAGGAGTCCAATTTTATCCCTCACTATTACTGTTAATAAAGCTATAAAAACCCTTTGGATTTATTTTTACTTTGCCTGCCAAAGCAGCTTCATGTCTCCTTTTTGCTTTTAATCTCTTAAGATTTCCTTTACACTCCTTATATTCCTCAAGCAGTTCATCCATTCCCTGCTATTTATACTGTTGTACACATCCCTCTTCTTCTGAACCAAGTGCCCAATAGCTTTTGAAAACCAAGGCTCCCTACATTTTCTAACCTTTCCTTTAATCATCATGGGGACATACCGACTCTGCACTCCAAGAACTTCTCCTTTGAATATCCTCCATTTAACTGTTACATTCTTCCCTGAAAATATCTTATCCCAATCCATACCCTCCAAATCTTTTCTCATCCCTCAAAATTTGCTTTCTTCCAATCAAGAATCTCAACCTTTGGCCCATCTCTATTCTTTTTCATTACTAGCCTAAAACTAATAGTATTGTGATCACTAGTCCCAAAGTGTTCCCCAACACAAACCTCTGACACCTGATCTACTTAATTCCCTAATTGGAGATACAATACTGCCCCTTCTCGAGTCAGTTCTTCTACGTATTAAGAAAACTTTCCTGAACCCACAAACTCTACCACATCCAGCCCTCTTACTATTTAGGTGTCCCAATTAATCAGAAAGTTGAAATCTCCCATAAATGCAATATCCTTACAAATTTGCTCCTCTAATTCCCTCAGCCCATTTGGTAATCTATAATACATTCCCATTAATGTATTCATGCCTCTGCCATTCCTCAATTCTACCCAAATAGCCTCCCTGGATAATCCCACCAAACCATCCTGCCACAACACTGCTGTAATGTTTTCTCTCATAAGCAAGGTAACTCCTCCACCTTTTATCCCCCTGTTCTAAAACAGCAGAATCCTGGAATATTTAACTTCCAGACATGCCCTTCCTGCAACCAAGTTTCACTGATGTCCACAATATCATATATCCACGTGGCCATCCATGCCTTTAGCTCATCCTCTCATTTACAAGGAATCTTGCATAAAAATATATGCCCTTAAGAGACTGTCCTCCACATATACTTTTTGTTCCCAACTACCTTTACCCTCCACCCTCCATTTATTTTTATGTTCTGTCCCTCCAATACTTCCAGCCTAGGTGTTCATCCTCCCAATCTCTGTGCTCTCATTCTGATTCTACCCACCCCCCCCTCCCCATTACCAAACTAGATTAAACCCTTCCAAACAGCTCTAGCAAACCTGCCCACCAGGATATTGGCCCCCTCCAGTTCAAGTGCAGCCCATCCCTTTTGTACAGGTCTGACTTGCCCCAGAAGAGATCCCAATGATCCAGAATTCTAAATCCTGCCCCAGCTCCTGAGCCACACATTCATCCTCCACAACTTCCTATTCCTCACTAGTGCATGGCACAGGCAGAAATCCCAAGATTACCACCCTTGAGGTCTTGCTTTTCAACTTCTTCCCTAACTCTATGTAATTCCTCTTCAGGACCTCATCCCCACTTCTAATTATGTCATTGGTTCCCATGTTGACCACAACTTCTGGCTGCTCACTCTCCCCCTCCAGAATGCTTTGGACTCAATCAGAAACATCCCTGACCCTGGCACCTGGGAGGCAACATACCAACCAGGATCCTCAATTTCATCCAGCAATCTTCCTGTCTGCTCCCCAAACCAGCAAGTCCCCCAACTACAAGTCCCACTTTTTCTCCCCACTTCCCTTCTGAGCCAAGGGCCCAACCACTGTGCCAGAGACCCAACCTCCAGGACTTATCCCTTGTAGTTCATACCCCTAACAGTATCCAAAGCAGTATACTTGTTATTGAGGGGGAACAGCCACAGGGGTACTCTACACTGCCTCTCTTTCTACCCCCCCCCACTTCCCCATAGTCACCCATTCCCCAGACTCCTGAATGTTGGGGGTGACCACCTCCCCATAACTCCTATCTATCCCTGCCTCTCTTATAAGCCACAGTTCATCCAGCTGCAACTCCAGGTCCCTAAGCCCAGTCTTCCATGGATGCACCTTCTGCAGTTGTAGTCTGTGTTGTCCCTGACCTACCACATCCTGCAATCGGAGCACTCAGCTGCCCTAACTGCCTCTATCACCTGCTCTTCAATTTAAATTAGAGCAAATAAGATAAACTTTAAAAAAAAAACCATGAAACCTTACCTCAGTGGGTAAGGTTCAGCCCACTGAAGCCTCTTGAGCCAAAGCCTCAGTGCCCCCACTCCTTCCCTGATCCACACACTCCCAGGGCCACACCTTTACCTCACCCTCCTTTTATTGGTCCTCTACCAATTAACCTAATTACCCATTTACTGTCTCCCACAAATGAACTCACAGCTGACTCTTTTTGTAAGCACTCACAAAGCACTTGTTCCTCCCACTATGTGTCTAAATAAATAAAAGTTTCAAACACATGCAGTGACTCTCTTAGCTCCTTACCAATTGAAGAGAAGAGCAAGGTGAGTTGTCCTGCCCTTTTTAAACCTAAAATGTATAAATTGTAATACAGAATATAAACCATAATTATCAAGCTCAATACCTTGGATTCTCATGTAAAACAGAAAATAATAAGAGAAAATTAAGAATCCCATGAAGCGAATCTATTCTATAATGTGATCATTATTAATTGTCTACTATTGCCTGGTTTTGTCTTGAAATAATAAAAAAATAAAAATGAACCCCCCACCCCCACAACTAATCCTACCCCTCCCACTTGACTGCATATGAATCGAATTGTGGCTCTCTCGGACATCAGACAGGGAATTCTCACAGCATTCAGTCAAATAAATCTCCACGTTGTGATAGTCATCCATGAATGGGCCCCACATCTTGTCCAATTCAACCTTGACATCTTTAATGCTGTATCTAATTTTCTCCAAACTTAAGTAAGACAGACTATCAAGCAACCATTGCATATGAATAGGTGAAGCATTCTCTTTCCATTTCATCCAACTTGCTTGTCTGGCTATCAACGAGGTAAAAGCTAGGATTCTTTTTTGGGTGGAAGCCAAGGGTGTCACCTCTTGAAAGAAGCCAAACAAAGCAATTAGGGGGCATGGTTCTAAGATGATCTTAAGAATCACTGATAAAGTTTGGAGAATTTGTTGCCAAAATGTATTTAATTTGGGGCACTCCCAAAACATACAAATCAGTGAAGCTTCATTTATCACATCATGGATCAATATCAAACCTACATTTTAAGTGGAGATTTTGGGGATCATCTTGTATGCCTAGTTGCCTTACATGCCGACATATACAGTGCCTGCATCTCTCTCCCTCTCCCTGGAAATGGAAGACACTATTGTTACAGATTAAGTAGGTTGCTGCTGGCTTCTTACAAATGCATACTCTTCCTGATTTTAATTCCTCAAAAGAATCATCACCTACTAACTCCATGAGGCATCAACAGACACATCCTCCAATTACTCCCATTTTGTTGGTAAGATCCATTGCATTTGCTTCCTCATTCCTCATGGAATTACTGACAATGTAACCACTGACACCAAAATTCGAATTTATTGTCAGACTACATACGTGACATCACATAAGATTCTTTTTTCTGTGGACTAGGCAGAATTTCCACTTATCAATATTGCAAAACACCATATTCAAGGAAAGATACGCATAGAAAAGAGAACAAAGGTAAACAAAGAAAGAAATATAAACAAGCTGTCTGCAATACACAACAAAAAAATTATTATTCAGTAATAAAGTAAGAGTCTTTAAATGAGTCTCTGATTGAATTTGTTATTTAGGGGTCTGATCACGGAGGAGATCCTGGTGGAATGGGTCTTGTTGCACCTAAACTTCTTTCCTGATGGCAGCAGTGAGAACAGAGCATATTCTGGGTGGTGTGGATCCTTGATGATTGCTGCTGCTCTCCTAGTGTTCCATATATATTTTCTTGACGGTTGGGAGAGTTTTGCCTATTATGTACTGGGCTGCGTCCACTATCTTTTGCAGGGCTTTCCGCTTCAATCAGTGGTTCTCAACATTTTTTCTTCCCACTCACATTCCCTCTGCTATTGGTGCTCTGTGATTAGTAAGGGATTGCTTAACGTTGTATGTGATTGGGAAGGGAGGGTTGAGAATCACTGTTCTAGACCCAATTGTTACTGAAATATTTTGCTTGAGAAAAATTGTCATTGGCCCATTTACTTTGGAGTTATGACACCATGCATATAACAAGTCAATGAGGTACGATTAAAACTGTGGTTTTCAACCTTTTTCTTTCCATCCACATACCACCTTAAGCAATCCCTTACTAATCACAAAGCACTTATGGCATAGAGAATACTTAAAGTGGTATGTGAGTGGAAAGATAAAGTTTGAGAACTACTGGCTTAGAGGAATTGGTGCCCCGTATCAGATTGTGATGCAGCCAGATCAGCACACTTTCCACTAAACATCTGTAGAAATTTGCCAGGGTTTCTGATGTCAGAGCAAAGCTCTGCAAACTCCTAAGGAAGTAGAGGTGCTGATGTGTTTGCTTCATGATAACATTAGTGTGTCACTATCCTCCGAGATAGTGGCTGCTATGAATTTATATTTGCCTTTTTAAATCAGTACGCAGCCCTGTGGCGCTCCAGTACTGAGGGAGACAATGCAGATGTCCTACATGTGCAACAAAAAGATGTGTTGAGCCTGGGGGGAATCAGATACTTGTGATCAATGGCTTTTAAGGACTGATGGAATTGTTTTGCTGTGGATTTGTTAGATGGGTCAGGGGGTTGGACCAACCAAAAGCTTGGTGAAATGCAAAGATTGTCTGGGAGGTCATGGAAAGAGTTGATACTAGGAATGCAGCTGCCTGCTGACCTACCCGGCTTCCTGAGGGAGCGAAGCACATATCTGAGAGAATCCTCTGTTTGACCATTTCAGTACAGCAGTCCAAGAATTTGGGGATAATCAAATGATGGTCAAGTTGGAAGAGTGTGCTATGTGCTGTAAATTGGGACTCCTTTTACATGCAGGTTAATTTATGGAAATGGGAGGGATGCTGAGACCATTCCTTGGGGGGGCCATTGGTATTGATGCAGGCACAAAAAAACTGAACCCATTGTGACTGGTTAAATAAAGGTGTAACTGATTGATTGATGATTTTGTGCAACTGTTTGTGACCCAATGACCTGCTGAGTGGTCCTGTCCATATGATTCAAGTCCTGTGGAATTTCTGCAATAACGCCATTGCCAGGCACAAGATCAGTCCCCTTCTTGTCTGGGGATACCAGCATTTCTTATTTCCCCATCCAATTTTAAATCCATTGCACCTGGTTAACCATAAATTTCTTGTTTGTTCTATGCCAGTGTCTCACCTAAACCTTTTTGAAGTTGCTTGTTCTTTCTGTGACATGAATGTTATTTCAAATGAGCTTGAAATTTAATGATCAAACTCAGCTAGTCTCTCAATATTCACTATTTATTTACCAGTATAGTACAATTAAAGACTCTAGTGACATCTTGTGGGATTATACCAATCTTATTTTTTGGAGGCTGGATTTGTCTGCTTCTGTTTTATTTGTCAAATATATCAGAATCTCCACATATGACTTGGTAATTCCAGGAGGAGAAATAAAAATAAGTGCCCAGCGCCTAATAGAAATTTAAAGACTTCTCATGCCTGTTTCCTTCATAAAAATCACCAGACTTCATTTTACATCAGATTTTTATCAGACATCAATTTCATACATCACTGCTGCCTAAATTTAACATTTCAGATCCTTAAAAGATCTTTGCTTAATGGAAAGAAAAATCAAAAAAACTCATTTGCTGGATATTTGAAATAAAAGCAGGAAAACATTACATATTCAATAACTGCATTCAGATAAAATCGCCACATTTAGTAATTTGGCACTTAAATGGGCAAGGAATTTATGGGATGATGATGATGAGTTGATCCCTTGCATTATTTATTTCTTATTTCCATTAATTTTTCCCTTCATCATGAGTATTTAAATTCTAATAAAGTGAGTCTGAGGATTCTTGTTGCGGTTCCAAATGTCTTGCATGAGGCATTCTGCAGGAGAAGGATTTGATAGGCTGAGTATACAGAGGCCAAGGGGTCAGACATTGATTGAAAGGAAGTTTCCCTTCTGTTCTCTTGACTTTCAACAGTGTTCTATTTGTCTACTTGACCAGTCGTATTGTCTGGAAATGAACATTGGCCAATGTCCTGCCAAAGGTATTAATTTGTTACCAGAATATGGTCTAAGACTTTACTCCTTACTTTGAAAAATAGTTGCAGCAACTACGTATCAAGGTTGCAAAACCAGATAGGTTTTCTACAGTTGTAAAGATACTGGAGAAATCTCCAATCATCCAGCAAAAAGCAGCCCACTCCATTGCCACTCCATAATATCTATGAGCTTTCACAGCCATTCAGAGCGCAGCCTGCACCATGTAATTATCGGATATCGAAGTCTCAACTTCATTCTTTCCAAGGTCACAAGTCAGGATCTGCAGAAGTGTTTTTTCTTCACCAACGGAAATAAGAGTTTCATAAGGCTCAGGGCAAAATGAATTAAAAAGATGTCAGAGTTGTGAAGTTAATCCAAATAAAAAATTAATGAAAAGAAAAAAATAGGCTAAATACAAAATCTGATCTACCCCTTATCAAGGTAACCTTTGTTTAAAAAAAAAGTAAATTGTGGATCGGATAGCGACCTCCAGAATCTCAAAATTCTTAATGCTTCCAATCATGACAGTGGTCTATGAATGGGCCCCACGCCTTTACAAATTGGGTTTAACATGGTTATCATAGATTAATTCAATAACTTATTTCACATGTGGAGAAAGGAACTGACTAATGTAGTACCATCCATTTTTATACTTGTATGCATGCAAGGTGATTTGTAATGTGTTTTCCTTAAAATTTTGTATGCAAGTTTATATGTTCAATTCAATAAAAAAATATTTTAAAAAGAAAAGAGGGTTGTGCGCACTGAACCCACCAAAGAGATGCACGAGTGGCAAGGGGGAAGTGAGGAGCTGGTCAACATCATCAATGTTCTTCAGTCCTCATCTCCCCATGATCACGGTTCCAGAAGACACAGCCGATGGAGAGGGAGGCCTCAACCCATGCCTCTCTGCACAAATGCTCCTGACATGCTGAGCATTTCCAGTGCTTTTTCCTTTTTTATTTCAAATTTGCAGCAACAGCTGAATTCCCCCCCCCCCCACCCCACATTTGTTGATGAAGGCATTCGGTTGCCCATGGAGTAATCTACGACCTATGCAAATCCCTTCTGCCCTGCTGCAACTTATCAAATCCTTCTCCTACAGAACGCATCATACAAGACATATGGAATCTAGACAAAAATTGTCAGGCTCACTCGTTGCTTTGAATATTGGAATTTAAATGCTCACAACCCAGCACGATAAAGGGAAAGATTAATGGGATGAAAAAGTATTCAAGGGAATATCCCTTCATCATAAAAATATCTGGTAAATATTCCATTAAAATCAACTGATAAGATATTTTGAGGAGGTAACAAAGGTGATTGAAGAGGGTAGAGCAGTGGAGGACTCAGTAAAGCTCTCGACAAGTTCTTCCTGAAAGCAAACTAAAATTTTAAGCATTTTATTAAAACTGTCAATTGCCTGAAGCTACCTGCTTCTGCAGACTAGATCCAAGATTTCCACTGTGCTCTGAATTCCATAGAATGTTACAGCACAGAAACAGCCCTTCTAGTCTGTGCCAAACTATTTTTTTTTTGCCTAGTCCCACTGACCGGCTCCCAGTCCATAGCCCTCCATACTTCTCCCATCCATGTGCCTCTTCAAATTCCTCTTATATGCTAACAAGCTTCCACTTCCGCTGGAAGCTCATTCCCACACTCCCGCTGAAGATGTTCCCCCTAAACTTTTCACCTTTCACTCTTAACCCAAGTCCTCTGGTTTGTATCTCACCTACCCTCAGTGGAAAAAGCCTATCTACATTTATTCTGTCCATTCCCCTCATAATTTTATAAATACATCAAAAATCTCCCCTCATTTTTCTACGCTCCAGGCAATAAAGTCCAACCTTTCCCTGGAGCTCAGTTCCTGAAGTCCGGGCAACATTCTAGTAAATCCTCTCTGCACTCTTTCTATCTTATTGATATCCTGTAACGCAAGATATTTAACCCTACGTTTTCATGAAAATCAATCTCAGTTTCAAAGCTATAATAATCCATAAAGTCATGTAATTGGCTTATTAATAAAATCCATGACTTTGTGCTTCAGCATCACCAGTGAAGTCACAGATCCTTGTGTCCAGTATTCCAGCCTAACATCAGCTTTTGTCAGTGGGGTAAGATATTTTGGGAGGTAATTAAGAAAGTCTGCACATGCTGGGTCTAGTGCAGGCACAGAAATACTGGGGGACACAGCAGGTCAAGCAGCATCGAGAAGAAGTAAAAGGCAGACCACGCTTCAGGCCTGAGGCATCATTAGAATATAGTGAATACAGGCAGGAAGGTGAAAGGGAAATCAGAGAAGTTGTAAGGGTTCAAATGAATTGTCATAAACAATGACGACATTCCAATTTTTCCAAGTGATTATAAAGGAAGATAGTGATGTGATTTTATTTGCATTTCATAGACAACTATAGAACACGGCCAAAAGGTCCGCTTCCATATTGCTTAACTCAGTAAATAAACTGCCTTACCATTAATGGAATTTATCAACTGGCCAAGAACTAGCAGTGCAAATTATCCTTTGAGGAAGCCTGATTAAATGTTTGGCAAGAGGTAATTGCATCTAGCAAATAAAATGGTACTATAACCATCGAAGCTGGATGTTCCTAAGTAACATGATCACACACTCCATTTGTCATTAAAGAGCATCATTGCATTCAAGCTCACTGATAAGATTTAAGAATCATTAATACAATGGCAGGGTAAAGGTCTCTGCAGAAAATGAATGGATTTTTTAATTTTAAAATAAAATTAATCTAACGGCACCCTCTGCCTGGTCAGTTAACGAAGTCAAATGTAATCAACATCCCCTGTTCAAAAGGTCAAACTTGTGATTATTTTACTTCTTCCAACCAATTCTCCATTCCGTTTTTGCTTACACTTCCTGATCTAATATTGTATTGCAATGGCTTTTTTGGGAAGGCCAGGGAATGGACAGAGCTTGATACTGTGAGGAGATGAATCGATATCCTAGGACATATATTTGATGTCTGAACTAAGTTTGCACTCTTTATCATCCCAGAAGAACTTATTGGAATAAGCCCACCATCACTATCTGCATGTAAATACTGTCACATTGCAGTCCATGAAAAATATTGTACAACGTGGAAAAAGATCCACTTCTTAAAGCTGCCAAGAGACCATGAATATTCCTAGAGTTTCTGACATTTTTCTGAAACATTTGAAGGCATTGAAAAACCTTTTGAGAGTAATCAATATTTAAAATCCGAATTATGATAAACTATGAAAATAGGAAATTCAGTTCAAAACATTTTTTATCATAAATCAACCACCAATAAACTCAATTGATATATTACACTGAACAATTTTTTTTCAAAAAATTTGCTTCCTGAAAAAAAAATGGGGGTTATGATAGACAAATTCAAGCTGAACACAGAGATAATTTCAGATTTCCTGATTCACGAAGGAAATTGGAGAAACATTAAATTCAACATCTTATTGAATTTAACATGTTTAATCGCATAATTGATTGCCTGACCCTTCCTCTAGTTAACTCTAGCCCCTGTTGCCAACTTAAACTGGCCGCGGACCAATCACAATGTGTGCAGAAGACAGTGACCACCCCACTTTTAATGGTCATTTTGAAACACTTCTAATCAACAAGCCACATGCTCTTCACAAACCTACTTACAACCCTTTACACTAAGCCTTGGCCTAAAAAGCCACCAACTCCATGAATGTAATGTCCATGATTGTACACAAATTACAAGAGAAGAGGTATTGGCAGCCGTGAAGTGCATTGTGGTAGATAAAGCTTCAGAGCTTGAGCAAGTCATCCTAGGACCTTGTGAAAAGCAAAGGCAACAAGGTAGTGTAGCGGTTGACACAACACTGTTACAGTGCCAGCAATTGGGACCAGGGTTTGAATCCCACGCTGTCTGTAAGAAGTTGGTATGTTCTCCCCATGTCTGCGTGGGTTTTCCCTGAGGGTTCCAGTTTTCTCCCACCATTCAAAACGTACTGGGGTTGTAGGTTAATTGGGTGTAATGGGGCAGCACAGGCTCATGGGCCTGTTACCGTGCTGTATGTCTAAATTTAAATTTAATATTAGAAACTGTGGAGGAACTCTTCTTCGGCCACAGGTTAAGTTGCAGGTTGGAGGGTGGCAACTATACCTTGAAAAGGGAAGCAAGGTGAAGCCAGGGAACTGCGTGCCAGTGAGGCTGATATCAGTGGCGGGAAAGATGCAGAAGGGGTTTCTGAGGATCAGGATCTCCCAGCACTGAGATGCTCAAGGACTGGTTACTGATGAGCAGCATGGTTTTTTGAGGGAGAAATTGTGTTTGCAACTCTTCAGAATTAAATTTGAAGAAATGGTCAAGAAGACTGATGAGAGCTGGGTGATGGATGTTGTGAATATATAATTTGCCATGAGCTTTGACAAGTTCCCACAGGGCTGGTAAGTCTGGATGGTTAGATCTTGGAATCCAAAATGAGCTGGCCAATTGGATTCAAAATTGGCTTAGATGAAGGAACCTGAGGGCTATAGTGGAAGCTTCCCCCTGTGATTGGAGGCCTGTGATCCAGGGTGTGCTTGTTCTTTGTTATCTACATGAACAATGCCGATGACTATGTGGTTAACATGGGTGGTAAATTTACAGATGACGCCATATCGGCAGCAAGTGAGGACATCTATGTTTAGATCAGTTGGGATGGTGGGTCATGGACTAAAACATGAAATTTAACTATGTCAAGGGCGGGGCAGGACTTGCGCAAGAAATGGTAGGACCCTGTTGAGAATTGTAAAGCAAAGGGCCCGAGGGGTGCAGGCACAGAATTCCTTGAAAATAGTAACTCAGCTGGACAAGGTGGTGAAGAAAGCATTTGGCAAACTTGCCTTCATTGGGCAGGGTACTGAATATAACATTTACATCATTGTGGAAGCTGGTCAAGCCACTGTTGAGACCATGCTGGCAATGCTGGGTGCAGTTCTGGTCATCCAGCTTCAAGAAGTTGGAAAAAGTGCAGAAGTGATTCACTTGGATGTTGGCAGGACTGGAGAGCAAAACTTTGGATAGGATCTGAAATGCATTGCCCAGGGATGGAGGGGTGGCAGAATCAAGCTATCTCCAGGTGAAGTGGAGATTCTGGATGAAAATGGAAACAGCAAAGGACACCCGACAGCTGTGGCAGGGCCTAAATGCCACAACCTGCTACAAAGCCAAATCTGGTGAAGTACCAGATGGCAAAGTATCTCTCTGAGAAGAACTCAATGCCTTCTACACCTGATTTGATAACAGTATTGGCAAAGTAACACTACGAATAAATAAAGTTTTTAAAAAAAAAAGCAAAGTAACACCCTTCTGCACCCCCAATCCCCTGCTGATCCCATCCTGTCCATATCTGAATATGACATGTGTGCTGCCTTCAACGAATCCAAAGAAAGCATCAAGCCCGTATGGAGAATCTAGCCGAGTAGTAAAATTCTTTGCTGACCAACTTACCAATGTATTCATGGATATCTTCAATATTTCACTCCATCAGGATGATATACCCATCTGTTTCAAACAGGCATCAATCATATCACTGCCCAAGAAGAGGGTAGTCACCTGCTTTAATAACTATCAACCAGTAGCACTTACATCAATAGTGATGAAGTATTTTGAAAGGCCAGTGTTTCAACATTTCAGCCCCAGTCTGAGCAGTGACATGGATATGTTCCAGTTTGCCTATCGTAGCAACAGGTCTACGGCAAATGCCATCTCACCAGCTCTACACAAAGCCCTGGAACACCTGGACAGTATAGATGCCTCTAGCAGGATGCTCTTTATTGATTACAGTTCAGCACTTAACACCATCATCCCCTCAAAACTGATCAGCAAACTCCAAGACCTCACCCCACTGTGAAGTTGGATCATGAATTTCCTCACCTCTAGACCACAGAGAATTCATAACAACATTTCCTCCACAATCTCCATCAGTACCGGAGCACCTCAGGGCTGCATTCTTAGCCCCCTGCTCTACTCTCTACACCTACGACTGTGGGGCTCGAATACGACAATAGCACAATCTACAAATTTGCCATCGATACCACGATAGTGGATTATATAAAGGAAGGGGACGAGTCAGCAAACAGGACAGAGAATGAAAACTTGGCTGAATGGTGCACCAAAAACAAATTTGCACTCAATGTCACCAAAATAAAGGAGCTGGTTGTTGACTTCAGGAAAGGAAAGCCAAAGGTTTACAATCCAGTGATCACTGGGGTACCAGAGGGGGAGATGGTGAGTAAATTTAAGTTCTTGGGTGTCACTATCTCGGAGGATCTTTCCTGGACCCAACTCACCAATGGTATCGTGAAGAAAGCACATCAGTGCCTCTACTTACTCAGGAGTTTGCAGAGGTTTGATATGACACCAGAAACACTGGAAAGTTTCTACAGAGGTGTGGTGGAAAGTGTGCTGGCCGGCTGCATCACAGACTGGTATGGGAACATCAATAACCATGAGTGTAAAGCCCTCCAAAAGGTAGTGCACACAGCCCAGGACATCGCAGCCAAGAACATCTGCAGGGAGCACTGTTGTCTGGGAGCATCAGCAATCATCAGGGATCCACACCACCCAGCGCGTGCTTTGTTCTCACTGCTGCCATCAGAAAAGAGGTATCGGTGCCACAAGACTCGCACCCCATCAGGTTCAGGAACAGCTGCTCCCCCTCCACCATCAGACTCCTCATCAACAAACTCCATCAGGGACTCATTTAAGGACTCGTACTTGTGCACTTCATTTTTTTTTATTATCTCTGTATTGCAAAGTTTGTTTACATTCATTATCTGTTTACAATTCTACATTTGTTTACATGTATAGGTATAACAGTTTTTTTCTGCTCTACCAATAAGTGGTAATTCTGCCCTGCCCTCAAGGTTGTATGTGATGTCATGTATACATTCTGACAATAAATCTGAATCTGAGATGTATTGTCAGCATGGATCAGATTGGCTGAAAACCTCCCATGTTTTAACCTCTGTGAAAATAAACAAAACTATATTGTGTTCAGTTCAGGTCACCTCATTACAGAAAGGATGTGGAAGCTTTGGAGAAGATTTACGAAGATGTTGTCTGAATTGGAGAACATGCGATATGAGGCAAGGTTAACAGAGCTAGGGTTCTTCAGAATGAAGAAAGATGAGAGGTGACTTAATTGAGGTCTACAAGATTATGAGAGGCATAGATAAGGCAGACAGCCAATTGTTTTTTACTGGGGCGACAGTACCAGAGGAATGAGAGTCAGTTTCAATATGTGTAATGAACTTAGTATTGTAGAGAACATGATGCAAAATTACTATATATTGCAATTCCATAATTACAATTTTTTTTAAAACTGAACAAAATGATGTAATGTCCAAAGTTTATTGCCTGTTCAGAAATGGCAGAGGGAAAGAAACTGTTTTTGCAACAATGTATGTCTTCAGGCTCCTGTACCTCCTCCCTGATGGGAACAGTGAGAAAAGGGCATAGCCTGGATGGTTGGGGTCCTTGATGATAGAAGCTGCTGTCTTTAGGCACCACCTCTTAAATATGTCCTTAATGGAATGAAGTCAGATGCCCATGATGGTTCTGGGTGAGTTTCCAACCCTAAAGTGTGCTGACCGGCTGCATCACAGTATGGGGACACCAATATTCCTGAGCAAAACCCCTGCAAAAGGTAAAACCCTCCCCACTATCGAGACCATCTACGGGGAACACTGCTGTTGGAGAGCAGTAACAGTCATCAAGGATCCACATCTGCCAGCATATGGTCTGTTCTCACTGCTGCCATCAGGGAAAGGTATCGGTGCCACAAGACTCGCACCACCAGGTTCAGGAACAGCTAGTACTATCAGACTCCTCAACATAAACTCAATCGGGATCTCATTTTTAGGACTCTTACTTTTGCACTTCATCGATATTTTTCCCCTCTGTATTGCGCAGTTAGTGTGAATACATTTCTTTATTTGCTTCCATGTGTACATTATAACCATATAACCATATACAGCACAGAACAGGCCAGTTTGGCCCTAATAGTCCATGCCGGAACAAATCCCCACCCTCCTAATCCCACTGACCTGCACCTGGTCCATACCCCTCCAATCCTCTCCCCTCCATGTAATTATCCAGTCTTTACTTAAACCACCTCTGCCGGAAGCTTATTCCACATCCCAACCACCCTTTACGTAAAGAAATTTCCCCTCATGTTCCCCTTTTAATTTTCCCCCTGCAAAATCAAATCATGGCTTCCGGTTTGAATATCCCCCACTCTTAATTGAAAAAGCCTATCCACGTTGACGCTCTCTGTCCCTTTTAAAATCTTGAACACCTGCATCAAATCCTCCCTCAATCTTCTACGCTCCAGAGAAAAAAAGCCCCAGGCTGCTCAATCATTCTCTGTAACTCAAACCCTGACATCCTGTCAACATTCTCGTGAATCTTCTCTGCACTCTCTCTATTTTGTTTATATCCTTTTTTTTTGAACTACCATTAAGTGGTAATCCTGCGTGGCTCACAGGAAAAAGAATCTCTGGGTTGTATGTGATGTCATGTAAGTACTCTAACAATAAATCAGAAATCTGTAGCTTGTTCTTGTCCTGTCCTTTATACCTTCATACCAGACTGTGATGCAACCAGTAAGAATGCTCTCCACGGTACACCTGTAGAAATTTGCAAGTCTTTGGTCACATACCAAATCTCCCGAAACACATAACGAATTATAGCCGCTGGCATGCCTTTTTCACGATTGCATCAACATGATGGTACATGAGATGGTGGCACTAAGGAATTTATTCTCCACTGCTGATCCCTCATTTGGGCTCATTTAAATTCTTGCTCTGTTATTGTTGTGGCTTCAGACCCCTCAGAAACTACATTAAAGACATTGACGTTGCCATATCAATGGAGTAGTAAAGAATTCTGCATCCTAAGCATCTGTTCAAGTAACTATCTGTTAAGATTCCTCGATCTGTTATGCTCTAACACTGTGTTCTCTTTCATAAACCAAGTGTATACATAAATATCAGATACAGTGATAGCTTTCACAGCGAATAGTGCAATGGATAGTGCTGTACTTCCTCTGGAAGATGGATGTTGAGCCTTAATTGGCTGATGTGCATGGCATGACGGGGGAAACAAAGCATGTAAAGGAATTGACTTGAACAACAAGCTAAGGTGCGGAGTAAATCCCAAGATACAATACCTCACAATTGAGGCTTTATGTGGGGACGTTGATGGCTCTTCAGCAACAGACGCCCATTAGTCTCAAAATAAAGAAATCTCTTGGTGCCTGCCACATTGACCACCGCCAGTGGGCTGATATCGCCTCAAACCGTGCATCTTGGCGCCTCACAGTTCGGCGGGCAGCAACCTCCTTTGAAGAAGACCACAGAGCCCACCTCACTGTCAAAAGACAAAGGAGGAAAAACCCAACACCCAACTCCAACCCACCAATTTTCCCTTGCAACCGCTGCAACCGTGTCTACCTGTCCCACATTGGACTTGTCAGCCACAAACGAGCATGCAGCTGACGTGGACATTACCCCTCCATAAATCTTTGTCCGCGAAGCCAAGCCAAAGAAAGAAGAAGAATTCTAAATGTAAAAAATTTTCCAAATGGGGTATTTACATTTAAATTTAAAATTAAGATTGAGACATACAGCATAGTAACAGGCCATTTTGGCCCACGAGTCCGTGCTGCCCAATTACACCCAATTAACCTACAAACCCAAACGATGTTTTTGAAGGACGGAAGGAAACTGGAGTCCCCTGGGAAAACCCATCCAGACACAGGGAGAACGTAAAGACACCTTGCAGACAGCAAGAGATTTGAACCCCAGTCCCAATTGCTGGGGTGTAACAGCATTACGCTAACCACTATGCTAACCGTGTTGACATAATGTTCTGGCATTGAAAGGTATGGAAGTCTTGATGTTGGCACAGACCCATTTCATTGGTAGATGCCATTAGACCAAGGATGTTCCCTTCTCTGCCTTATTTTGAGGTATTTTAACAATGAAGTTGAGGTACTTTTGCTTTTTCCTTTGCTCGTCATACAGTATGTAAGAATATTGCAATCCAATTGACATCCATGCATATTCAGATTTATCTCCTCTGCCTGCTACTCAAGGCAGCTAAACATGCAAAAATAACACCATAGCACTTCACAACACTCCGTCCATGTTTCACTCCAACAGGTCCAAAATAATCGACTCCTACGTATGTGAAGGGAGGTAAATCCGACATCTGCTGTTGTCCAGGAGTAGCACTTACACACCAACAACCAACACATTTCGACATGATTTTTCTGATCCATGCAGTGGCACCAGGAATTCAATTTTAAGGTATAGTACAGATAACATATGGTTGGAACCACCATAACCCACCTCTTCACAAACATGTCGAAGAATTAGATCAGAAACATGAAAGTCTTTGGCCAGTATGACAGGATGTTTCATCGTTTCTGGCACTGCTGCTCTGTTAAGTCGCCCACCATCGTTTTCCAGAATGGGATTGAGTTTATGAATGTGGCGAGTCCTCTTAACATTCATTCCTTTCTCAAACTTGAGATTTCATCTGCAAATATCTTCTGGCAAAAGCAGATTATCTCCATTATCTGGATGACGCTGAGAGAGAAAAATTGCTTGTTTCCTCTTTCTGCTACGATTCAGAAGTGCTTTAAGCTTGTGGGGACATTTAATAGAGGTTTACAAGATTATGAGGGGTATAGACAGAATGGATGCAAGTAGGCTTTTTCTACTTAGATTGGGGGAGATAAATAGGAGAGGTCATAGTTTTAAGCTGAAAGGGGAGAGGTTTAGGGGGAACATTAGGGGAAAGTTCTTCACTCAGGGAGTGGTGGGAGTGTGGAACGGGCTGCCATCTGGTGTGTTGAATGCGGACTTGATCTTGAGTTTTAAGAATAGATTGGATAGATACATGGATGGGAGAGGTCTGGAGGATTATGGAATGGGAGCAGGTCAATGGGACTAGTGGAATGATGGTTGGCATAGGCTAGAAGGGCCAAATGGCCTGTTTTCTGTGCTTCTACTTCTAGAACACTTCAAGTAGAACCAACATTACTGACAGTTAATATCCAGCTTAATGGCATCTACTGGAAATTTTAGGAGTCACTACCCATCTCCATGGAAGCCAAAATATTTGATTCATGATACTTCAATGGAAGAGGAAGAGGCCAACAATTTCTGGATAAGTAAATACACACAAGAGCACTCAGAAATACAAAGAAAAAAAATGATCTGAAGGGAGCTGTGCAATTTGACTGTGAGAAGCATAAATCAACTCTACAGATCATCAAAGAGTAGCCCACATCAACCTCCCATGATTTCTAAATGATGGTACAAACTGAAGCATGGTTCGATTTTAATCCATCACAGTTTGTATCTTTGCTCTCATGCCAGTTTTGGGAGGAAAGATTTGCTCAAAAGCAAAATCAAGGATATTCATGCAGCAGTCTATTTGTGAATGTTAGGTCTTTGTAATCAAAGGGTCTTTTTCCAGAGATATTCAAAATTCCTCCCAACTTTTAATCTGCACCATCCACAACCAACTTTTGTGCTGCTCTGTTAACTTCATAGTGTCTTTTTTGAGGCTTGCAATTGCAATGAGGAAACATCAATGTAAATTTGGCATGTTTGCTCGATTAGAAAGGTCCATAATTAAACATGGAAATTCAGAAACTGCTATTGGTAAAGAAAGATCTGCTGTAGGCTGTGCTGTTGAAGTTCCTGTGGATGAAAATCTTTTTGAATGTATTGAACTGGTTAAAAACAGCACAAAGAATTATTGGATTGTTAACGAAATAGGTTATTTAGTCCATTAAATTTGTGCCATTCCAAAAGAACAATCCATCAACCAGACATTTATAGTATTTTCCCTGACGTGCATCCATTTTTAAAATACCTGTTCCTTTTGTGCCATCTCCTCATCACGAATAATTTGTAAAAGTTACGGCATGTTTAAAGACATGCAATTGAGTCATGGAGTTCTGCAGCATGAAAACAGGCCATTTGGCCCAACCGAGCTCATCCCATTGCTGGCATTTGGCTCATGTTCCATGTTCCTCCAATCCAGTCATTTTCACCCCCCCCCCCCAAACCCCCACCAGGGGTGGTGGAAAGATCTAAGGGTGATGAAAAAGGGGGAAGTCCAAATGTTTGTCTATAACTTGATGATGTGATATGGACAGGACACGCAACACAGATCAGACAGCAGATGCCGTGGGGACTGGTGATCATCGCATTTTCACATCTGCAAGAGCCAATGTTCTAGCTTTGTAAACTTTGCAAGTTAACCTTCGGTCTTGCAATGTACATTTAAATTATAATATGATATGATTGGGGGGACCCCACAATATTTCTTTGCTTTTCTGCTATGTTTCACTGTCATTTACATGGTTTTTAATTTTTTTTGCGACATCTTAGAGTCACATCATTTTAAAACTATTAAACTTCTAAAAATTACTATACTAATTGACAAATATATAAATAATTTATACAATCTGGGCATTTAAATAAATCTAAATAAAGTTGCCAAATTTTGACATTCATACTATATCTATTCCTAAAACTATAAGTAATCTTCTCAAGGGGAATACAATTTTGCATTTCCATATTCCAATGATCAATGTAAGATAAGGAATCAGATTTCCATGTTATTGCTATACATTTCCTGGCTATTGACAATGAATTTTAATAAATTTAGATTTACTTCTGGAGAAGTTAACTCTTATAACTGCCAAGTTTCCCAGAAGAAACAATTCTTGGTCTAGAGGGAAGTTCACCCCACAATTTTTGTCAACATTTCCCCTAATTCTATCCAAAAGGGTCTTAATTTCGTGCATAACCAGGTGGAATGTAAGAACATAGCAACATCTCTACCACAACCAAAACACCTTTCAGAAAATTCCGATTTATTTTTATACATCTTTTGAACTGTGAGATATAATTAGTGCAGAAAATTATAATGAATCAGTCAACATCTAGAATTAATTAAGGTAGTCATACTATCTACACATAGATCTGACCAGCATTGTGGATCAATTAGAATGCCTAAATCTGATTTCCCTCTCTCCTTGAATCTATTTAGTCCAGGATTTGTGCTTTATTCTTGGATCAAAGTATTTATATTAGAGATAAATTTGGTTGCATTCCCCTTTTGAATTAGAATTTCCTTGTCTGAGCACATTGGGAGGATCATTAATGGTCACAATTGGAGATAGCAGAAGAATGTGTTGTTAGGTAAATTATGTTTATTTTTAAGTCATAAATTGCTTCTGTTGATCATACCATGTTGGTACCAGGTGGCCAAAATTCATTTACCCAAAGTCATGGGTATTAAACTGTTTTGAGATAGAGGCTTCCTTGAGGATAATCCCTCTTTTAATTCCACAAATTGTTTAATTTTATCCCAAATATAAATTACATGTTTCAATAATGGGTTATTTGTTTTCTTTTTAATTAATTTAAAATTCAATTTATAAATAAATTCTTCTGCCATCTCCTCTCCTACCATGTGCAAGCCAATTATAGCCCAGGAAGTAATCATCTCATTAAAAAAAGCAACAACGAAACAAATTTGTGCAGCTAAATAATGTTTTTTTTTTTAAATCCCGTAATTTTAACTCTCTCAATTTATAATCCCACATCCATTTATCCATGAGAATTCTAGAAGCTTTATCTGACCAAAGGAATGAATGTATATGTCCATTAAGATTTTTGTTTAAGTATTAGATAGTGGGATAGGTCAGGACTGAAAAAATATTGAAGTATTGTAGAGGCCCGTGACCCACTCCGTAGACCAACACAGGAAACGGCCGTTGAACACGGCGATCGGACAAACAGACCCGGTCCCATAGGCCGCAGTAATAGTGGATGAATCAAATATTCACTGCCAGTGGATCACAGGGGATACAATCTGTGCTCACAGATCCAGGACAGCCAATTGGCAGCCAGGCCTGCTCAAGCCATGCCCCAGAGGTGACATGGCCAGCTGCAGAAGGCAGAACTGCAGCCCAATTAAGTCAGTGTCGATTACACTTGCTTTGTGTGAGAGTCTTCTTTCTTCAACCTAGAGCTATAACCATAGTGATCCTGCTACAGTCTTGGCATTACCTTCATTTTTGCACAATTCACTCAGCCCAATAATGTGATGGGCAGGTTTACCCACCTTGCCAAGACTTTTTTCCTTTTTATTTTCCCATTTAAGACTTACAATTTTAATTGATCTGTTCATAATTATTAGATTTCATTATTATATAAATCTTACCCTAAATTAGTCCCAATCTTTGATATGCCTCTGAGGTGCTGATTACCATACTCAATATAATGTAAATATATAGGAAAATAGAATTGAGAGTATCCTAGAGAGAAAGAGAGAAAACCCTCTGACTGGCACCCAGAATATATAGCACCTTAACTCCTCTTACTATGAGGGTCTTTGAGCAGCCTACCAAAAGAAAACTCTTATTGAGTAACATAGTTGATTCAATCCCACTTTCCCAATAGCTTCTTATACATATCCTTTTATCCTTAATACATATTTAACCCATTATTATTAAATCTAATTTAATCTAAGACAAAATATAAGATATATATATATTCTTATAAAATATAAGATATATATTCTTCCTTAATAATCAAACATTTGCTAGTAATCTTTTAGTACTCTGTATAAAATTATATCTAAAATTTAACTTATAAGTAATGTTAGGTCTGCTTTGTTCATGAATGAGTGAGACAAACACCAGGCTGAGTCGAAATCAGGGTTCTTTGTTCTTTATTACCGGATTGTAACACTTGCGACTAACAAAGTTAGTCGGAGAATGCATTCTGCCGTTATCAGCAAAATGGTGATTTTTATACCCTTGGATACATGCTTAGAACATCATCATATCATTACTTGTCCAATGACTAAAACTGTTGCTATCCTTTCCCTGCTAGCTTCCTGCCTCTCAATCCATCAATGTCTCTCTTATCTTGTAAGTACAAGGATGCATTCTGTTACTCCTTAGTACTGGGTGACTCCTTCTCCGGTCCCATCTCATGATGTTTTACCTAACAGGAGTACAAGGACACCTCCCCTTCTTGTTACTGCCCTGTACAGGGTAACTCCCTACACATTCCCATCTCATGATGTTTTACCTTACAGTAACTAGATAAATTCAGAAATATATGAAAAAACTACAACCTGATTAACAAGGAAGAGAGAAAAAAACTACTTTATATTTATCTAATCAAACTTAATCAATATTTATAATATAGAAAAATTCAATTTAAACAATTGATCTAATCTTAACATTAACCACAAATAAAGTTATCATTAATTACTAGTAACAGCCAAGAAGGGAAACAAAACAGCATTGAATTTAAACATCAAAAATCTAATAACATTTAAATTATTTATGAAAACAATTAATCACTACTTGTTTCAATCTATTTGAATAACAATAATTAGTGGACGTCTGGTCATTTATGAGCAAAGTTCAAAGCTCCCCGAGGGTTGATTTTAAAAATTCCTTTCTCCACCTGATAAAATAATTTTTGTGTTTGGTCGGATATGTCAATAAAAATTGGACATCCTTATACCTGAGTGTATGTTTTGCCAAGTCACATTCCTTTCTTCTTTTGAGTAATGTATCAGGAAAAAAATAATATTTTGCAACCTTCATATTCCAAGGGACCCTAATTCTTTCTGGCTTTGGAAACCGCAGCTTTTCTTTCCTCTTTCCTAGTTCTGATATTTCAAGAAACGAATTAAGATGAAGCAGGGATTTTTCTCTGGGGGTGGTTGGGTTATTAAAGCTTTGTGATCTCTCTCTATAATCAGAGGATCTGTAAAATAATGTTGACCCAGGACTTAAGGGATCCAATCCACAAGAAAACCAACTGAATCTTTTTCCCTCCATGCTCCCTTTTAAATCTATCTTGAGATTATTTCTCTTACTATAATTTTCAAGGAGGTCTATCTTCTCTAATAATCTCCCCTTTTCTTCTCTCCATGTTTCTTTATCTTTTTCTAAGTTCTTGACTCTGAACTTTTGTTCTCCATATTGTCATCCACATTTGTTATCCAGGTACTCATCGACCTGACAGCATGTTTCAGTTCAACCATTCATTGAGTAATACTTTCCCGTCTGTTATCAAACCTGTCCAGTTGACCTTAAGATTTCTCAAAACCTTTTGTCAATGTGCCCATAGCTTCTACCGTACCCTGGACAGCCTGTATTAAGTCTGTATTTTTATCAACTGTAATGCTGGTTCCATTTTCCCCTGGGGAAATCTCCAAGGGAGTTATCCACAACATCAACAGCACTTCTCAAGGCCCACACAGGTTTCCGGATTCTCTCCAACGTATAGGCCTCCTATAGGCCAAGAATTTATTAGCCAAGCAGTAGAGTTTGGGTCTAGGGTAATTTTCTTAGTTTTTTTTTCTTACCTGTTCTGGTGAATACAAGTTAAGAAAAGATGATGTTAACAGGGATTTTAAATGTTTTTCAATGGAGCTATTAAAGAGTGAGTCCAGCCCTAATCCTGCATCATGTAATCCCTGCTACTATATTTCCTTATGTTTTTTTGCTGCTGCATTTTCATATGGCTAAATAAATTAGGGTGACACGGTTGGCATAGCACTTAATGCAATGCCTTTATAACGCCAGTGACCGGGACTGGGGTTTGAATCCAGCGCTGTCTATAAAGAGTTGTACCTTCTCCCCATGTCTCCCCATGTTTTCCCCAGGGGCTCCAGTTTCCTCCCACCAGGTCAATAGGGTGCAAATGGGTGGCACAGACTCATGGGTCAAAATGGCCTGTTACTGTGCTGTATGTCTAAAATTTAAAAAATTAAATTAAAAGGAATTTGCTTTACTCTGTTTTATTTGTGAAATACATACTCTTGTTTATAGTGTTAGATTAGCTGTTGTTTTAAGTTTGCAGTAGACCTAATACCAAGAGAGTTGTGTACTCATTGTATGTGTGTGGGGGCATTAGGGATGTAGCCTGGGAGTCAAGGGGGCAGTAGCCTAAAAATTATGGGAAACACTGCTCTAATCTGTTCCAGTCCATTTACCTGTTCTGCCTTCCATACCACTTCCTAAGGCAGCTCATTCCATATACCTCCACACTCTGTGTCAAGAAGGTTTCTTTTTATATCTTTCCCCTTCCACTTTCAATCTATGAAACTGATCATTATTCAATCTAACTTTTAACAGCAAATTGTTTACTGACCACATCATGCAGCTCTGTGAATGCCTGCTTGTAATCAACATCAGGAGGGATGTAAACTTTGGTGAGAATCACAGATTCTCAGGGTAGATAGAAGAATCTGCACTTAATTGAGATTTTCTCTAAGGCAGGAGGTCGACATAATTCCAATGTCTGGGCACCACCCAGTATTAACGAAAAAACACACACTGCCTCCTCTCCCTTTTCCAGAATCTGACTTCCGATTCAGTCCATGGAAGGTGAAACCATTTTGGTTGGATAACAGTATCTGGTGTGTTCTCTGTTAGCCAGGTCTTAGTGCAGCAAACAACTGAGATGTCTTAAATGTCTCTGGTTGAGTAGCCTTCCCCTCAGGTCAACTATTTCGTTCTCCAGTAACTGGACATTTACCATTAATATGGATAGTAGGGGAGGTCTCAGACCTCTGCGCTTCAGCCTTATTTGATTCCTGGCCCTCACTCCACGTTTCTGACTGCGGCCTCTGCTTTGCAGTCGCTCTGTTTCTGAGGCAGCTTTTACCCGGGAGATTTGAAGATCGTTAACTGTGTTTAGCAGCTGTTCACTCATTAAAAAGGAGCTCTATCGACAGCATCCTGACCAGCTGCATCACAGGGTGGTATGGTTGCTGCAGAGAAATGGATCAGAGGTCAATCCACGGGACCGCAAGAGTGGCAGAGAAGAATGCTAGAGTCTCCCTCCTCCCCAATGATGTGATCTACTGGGATTGTTGTCTGAAGAAGTTACACAAAATTACTGCGGACCCTCCCACCCTGCACATAACATCTTTCAGCTGCTCCGTCCAAGAAAGAGATGCAGGAGCATCAAAGCCAACGCCAGCAAGTTAAGGAACACCTTCTTCCCACAGGCAGTGAGAATGTTGAACGACCAAAGGAAATGCTGGCACTGACCAGCCGAGGCTCTCATTTCCACAAAACAATATTTACTTATTTTTCTGCATAGATGGATACTTGTCCTGTATGTGTATTGTTTGTCCTACATATGTACTGTTTTGCTGGAGAACACTGTTTTATCACTTGTGCAGGCAGATGACAATAAACTTGACTTAGATGCAACGTACTTCACCTCAAAGAGCATCAATGAAGCAGGTGCTTTTTTAAAAAAATATATTGTGTCATGCTTACTGTGAATGAACAGAGCTTTTGTTTCAAAACCTTTGACTTCCCTAATAACTTCATTTTAAGCTCATGAGCTGTCATGGTGGGATATAAACTCACATCTCTCGATCAGTGATCAGGAACAGTGGCTCTTGGTCTGGAAAATTAACTACTGTGCTCCACACAGCAGATTTATTTGAGGTTATCAGTGAGCTTTGGGCAAATTCCAAACACATTTAACTCAACAAAACTTCTCTGTCATGTTAACAGTCGAGAAACATTTTATCACCTTCACAATTTGCTTTGTACATTTGTGCATGTACCCTTATTATTGGAAGGACAAAATGATTAATCTTTTCACCTGCAATAGTGGCCTCTTATTTCAATAGGGTTTTGTTTAAAAAACCCTTATTTTTCAAGATCATTTTTCTTTCATGATTGCACATTGGAAATCTGCAATACTTCTTCACACTTTTTGACCTGGATGAATGGGCTTCTAACATACATCCTACAGGAGGTTCTGATGAGAACGTTCACATCGATGGATCGGATTTTGCCTGCAGATATCACACCCAGTGCAGGACAATAGGGAGGAACAGATGTTAGGGAAAGAAGCAGCTTCAAGGCATTTCCAATTTTTGGTATAAATAATTTAATATCAATATATTTGATTATATTTGAGTTTGCCTGTGTTTTAAGAATTGACTTGATTTAGAAAGTGCAATAAAATAAAAGTTTCTTTTTTTCAAAGCACTTGCATGTTTGTAAATGTCAGCATTTCTGACAGATTTTTCCTTTATCCAGCCTACTAGATCTATCTTCGTGTCCTCTTCTTGCCAACCTGATTTACTTCTCAAGTGCTCCCCTACACTTCTTTTACATTGCATGATCAGAATGGCTTAAATCTGAGACATACCTTTTTTTTAACCCCTGACCAACATCCCTCGTAAACTTGCTAGACCTGCCCTTCGTCCAAACAAGAAGATGCTGCCCCTGATCGCCTGCTCTCCCGCTTTGAAAGCCTTGAAAGAAAAGGATTTCACATTCAGCCAGAAGTCCTGACAGGATGATCCATCTATAACCATATAACCATTTACGGCACGGAAACAGGCCATGTCGGCCCTTCGAGTCTGCACCGGTTCACGAGAACAACTCCACTAGTTTCCCCCCTCCCACTCTCCGCCCATAACCCTCCAACTCCCTCACCTCCATGCACACATCCAACCTTATCTTAAATGACAGAAGGGACTCTGCTGCAACTATCTCATTTGGAAGATCATTCCATTCTGCCACCACTTGCTGAATGAAAAAGCATCCTCTAATATTTCTCCTAAAGTTTTGCCCCCTTACCCTTAACCCATGTCCTCTTGTTCCAACCTCCCCTGCCCTCAGGGGAAAGAGTCTGTTTATGTCTAGTCTATCTATTCCTTTCATAATTTTAAATACCTCTATCAAGTCCCCTCTCAGTTGTCTACATTCCAATGAATAAAGTCCCAGTCTCCTTAATCTCTCCCTGTAATCCAGATGCTGTAAGCCAGGCAACATCCTTGTAAACCTTCTTTGCACCCTCTCCACCTTATCTATATCCTTTCTATAATTTGGAGACCAGAACTGAGCACAGTACTCCAAACCAGACCTCACCAATGCCTTAAACAGCTGCAGCATCACTTCCCAGCTCCTATACTCTATACTATGATTTATGACACCTTCCTGAGATGATTACCACATTAAAGAGTGCCTTTAATATAGTAGCAAAGAAAATGGCTCAGAAGATGGATACCAAAAAGACCATTAGACTGGATGTTCACAGCAATAGCAATGAAAACCTGAATTTCTGTTAACCCCCTCTCTCCATCTCCCTTTCCTTGCCCCCTCTGTATCTTTCATCCAACTCTGCACCCTCTTCCCTTCCTTTTCCCACCAGAGCTATCTTTGCTTGCCCTTTGCCCTCGGGCCCCTATCGCTTCCAACTTCTTTCTCTTCTACCCTTCCACCCGCATCCACCTCTCCCCCCTCTTACCTGTTAGCCTGTGCTCTTCACCTTCCTCTTCCAACCCTTTTTTCTCCAGGCTGCTGCCTGACTTTTGACATTCCTGACAAAGGACTCGGGCCCAAAATGGTGATCCCATTTCATGTCCTGCAGATGCTGCATCATCTGCTGAGTTCCTCCAGCTGGCTGGAGACATGCCTCGCTTCAATGGCAGCAGCTGGGCTTGTCCAAGTTCACCATCCCAGCCAACCCTCGGCCCAAAGATTTTAACTGCTTCATCAGCAATATTCCTGGGTCAGGTTCAAAATTGGGTCACGCTAGAAATGCTCAAATGATGAGGCAGCCTCTATATATGGAATATCCAACAAGACCAAAGCAACATTGCCCAAGTGAAAATAACATAATATGACAATGACCTTCTCCAACAAGGCTGAATGTAACCATCCACACTTGACATTCAATGCATTGACTCTCTCTGAGTCTCTACTATCTACATTCTGGGGAGGGGACATCATTAACCAGAAATTCAATTGCTACAGCCGCATAAGCTCTGTGGCTGTAAGGGCAGGTCAGGGGCTCAAGATACTCCCCTCCATTTCCACCATCCAGGCCATGTCAGGAGCATGCTGGAATATTTTCCTTGTGTCAGGAGAAGTGCATTGCCAACAACCTTCAAGAAACTTGATACAATCCAGGCTTGATGGGCAAACCATCAGCCTCAGCACACATTCATTCATGCCCTTTCTCCAAGCTGTGGCTGCGATCTGGGGGATTGCAAAATTTATCATATCACCATATCACCAGCTGGTGCTGGTCCAAGACCTCACCCCCAAACCTCCATCACCAAGGACAGCAGGGACACCAAGGATCACCAAGGACAGCAAATATCATCGCTTGTAAGTCCCCACTGGCTCATGGACCTGGCCTGGAAATGAAGGGGTTAACCAATCAAGAGAGATTTAGGAGCCTGAAATTAAATTGATTGGAGCCTCGAAGGATGATGTGGGGATATTTTCAAAATAAATTTTATTTTGAAAGCAAGAGAGGTTTCTCCATTGATAGATAAAGAGAACTTGGGGACAACACCTCAAGATTCGTGTGAGAAGATCTAAGACAAAGGGAATTCTTCTCCCAGACTCTGTGGAATTCTCTGCCCAATTAGGCAATGGAGGCTGCCTTATTGAATGTCTTTAAGACATACGTAGATTTTTGAAGAGCAGGGGTTATGAGAAGCATGTGGGTAAGTGGAGCTGAGTCTGCAGCCAGATCAGCCATTGTTGTGTGTGGAGGAAGCATAGCCTCCCTTCCTGTCTGGAATGTGTGTATTGCAGGTGGTCATGTGTCCTCCCTAATTGGAACTTATTCAGAAGTCACACCACCTGTCAATCAAGATTGGACTCTGGCCACCCATTAGTGTGCACCTTGCCATTTTCTACTTTAAATCATCTATGGTCATTATTAGCTAGATACACAGATTAACACAGATTTAACACCAGCACACAGCACATTCTTTATCTCTACTTCGTGGTCCAAGCCGCGGACATCACTCCATGCCAGGTCGCTACTGTGGATGTCGCTGGAAGTTTCGCAGGTAAGGTATGCACCACACTGAAGCTGAACCATAGTATTGGGATAGATCAATATTTGCAGAGAGCTGCAAACCCCACTGGTCAGGGAACCAAGTGTGTGAGTGTAAGAGTCCCTGTTTGAGGGTGTGTACTCAAGTGTGGGAATGGGTCGAGTGTAGGTTTACCATTGTCGGAGTCCAATTGATGTCCGAGGTGAATCACTGTATCGTCATTTAAATGAATGAGAAATTGAGAACCATTTAACGTTCTCCCCTGTTTGTTTCCCAAGTGATAATAAAAATTGCATGTGATTGTAACACTTGTGTCCAGACTTGTCTCTCTGTAAACCCATTGAACCCGATACTCTGCTCAACCCAACAATTGGAACTGCGAACAGGATTCAAAGACTTACGACTGGACACACATGGAGTCTTAACCATATAGGAGATTGTGTGTGTGTCCTATTGGGTGCATGGTTGATTGTGTATCTACTCACCAATGGGACAGCAGGAGCTGACCCACAAATAGGGAAGGGACCCAGGGATCAGTGTACAAAATCCCCCAGTGGACCGATGACCATCAGGGGTTCAGCTATTTGGCAGCATGGCTGGCAATCCACGCCATGACAGTCAACAAGGTTGACAGGGTGGACCCCATGGACAGAAGATAGGGCACCACGTGGTCTCCCTTCTGGATGAATCAGTGTTTCGTGGGACCAGGGGGTGCGGTAGGAGAGTCTCTATGGCTCTTAGTATCCCTACCAAGGTGCCAGTGGGATATAACATCAGATTTAAGCAGCCAGGGTGCTTAAAAAAATGAGCAGATGGAATCCATAACAATCGAGCGCGGGTGCATGCGGGAGGCACTGGATGCTGCTGGGGCACATACAAGCTGCGTAGAAGCAAAATACACTGAAGTTGTTGCCAGCTGTTCAAAGTGTGGCAGCTTCAGGCAGCCCCTTCATCTGGCTGGCAAGTCAATCCGGTTAAGGGGAGAGCGATGCATGGTTGGAAGGGGATGTGCGATTGGACAATGATGGCATCGCAGAGGCCGAGTCCAATTATACATGCCACACCCACCCACCCACCCACCCCCCCCCCCTCCATGTCCCAGAGATCTTGCAAGCTCGGCCAGTTACCATACAGTCCCAGCACCATCTTGAGGCTCTCCACAATGGGGAAAGTGCTGGGGATGGTGAGAGTCTGAGTGCACAAGAGAGGGGCCGGTGTAATTGGCTGAGCTAGCACACAGATACCACCAGTGGTCAGGTGAGCATCTAGCTGCCTGGGTACTCTGGTTGTGGGATGAGGGACGCCCGCCCTCCCCTCCCCCATGTCTGGCTTTTGCACCTAGAGGCTAGCACTTTGGGTAGCCTGTCCACACAGCACTCAGTCAATAACTCCCTGCGGGGGCATCCTGCGGGGATCGTGCACGAAAGAATGCTGTGAGATTGAGTAGTAGATGTGGTGCAGGCCAGGTTTCCCATTTGTTGGAGTAGGACCTGACATGCCAACCACAGTAGCACACCATTAGCAAGGGCACGAAGGTAATCAGGGAATGGGCTCTTGTCACCAACTTCTACAGCAGGGCTCCCACGTGCAACCTCTCTGAGGATGTCAAAATAACCCCTGCCTTGGCAGGGCACTAAGTGGGGTGGTCTTTCCTTTGATGGGAATGGCAAGTGGTAAGACAGTCTGTGAAGCCGTTGCCCTGCTGGAAGGCCTGAATTACTTAGAATGGGGAACACCCACAAAGGGTTTACCTGCACAGGTTTGGCAGGTGGAGGCAAAACATAGGGAAAGTAGGAATGGTGAGGGTACATTCTCTCTGCCCATAGGGCACATACTATGCCCCAGCACATGCTGGGGTAGATCATGCCCACTTACATGGCATCTCCATCAATGTCATATTCACCATGTTTCAGGAATACTGCAGAAAAAAACCCACACGGCCCACCGTGCTGCCCAAAGCATCCCCCTCTGCACAGCCTTCAGCTCCTCCCCCACCTGAGGTGGCCCCTGCTGCCCTCAGAGCAGAGATAATCTCCCTTGTGCAACAGGAAATGGCCAATAAAGGCACCCTGTTAAACCAGACATCTCCCCCTGCTGTGTGGAATAATGCGGTCCCTGCTCCATAGGATGGATGCCAGGGACCCCGGCGGATCTGCTCAGTGGTTCCATCCCACCCAGGTGAACCACTGGGAAAAGAGAAATACTCAGCGCTGGATGACACTGTTTGACACAGGGGAAGAGCATACAATTATCCCCAGGAATCCCATGGGGTGGAGGGGTCCCAAAGTCAATATAGACGGCCAGCCTCTCAAACAAAAAGGTCACTCTTCACCTCTCCATTGGAAATGAGCCTCCCTACCCCATTCCGGTCCTGGTAACAGCATCTCCCGAGTGCATTCTCGAATGAATGAACTCAAGGGGCAATTACTGAAAACCAGTAAGGGGGAAATTCACATTTGGTGTCACTCAAGCAAACTCTGTCATCGGGGCAGCCAACTTGGGAGGAAAGGGAAATGAGAGGAGATTCCAAAGTAGTCTGCACCCCCCCTCCCCCCAGTATCGAGTGGCGGGGGGGTAATGAGGGGATCACAGAATGATCGATGTCCTCCTCCACAAGGCCCTCCGAGTTCCCCTCCGACAGCCCAGTCTGACCCGCCTGCAAGAAAAACAGCACTTGGGGTGATTTAATATCGGAAATTAAATAAATTGGCCCCCCTCCCCCATCGTGGCCACATTGGTGGAGGATATCACGGGCAAGGACAATAAACCCTAGTAGGCCGTGGTTGACCTCAGCAATGTGTTCTTCTCCATCCCTTTAAGCCCTGACTCCCAGGATTAGTTCGCCTTCAGCTGGCATGGCATGCAATATTCTTTTTGCCACCTCCCCCAGGGATATGTCCACAGCCAGAAGGGGGTCAGTCAGCTGCATGAACAAGACAGGTCCCTCCCTGAGATTCACGACCCCCCCCCCACCCCCTGTCCCATGCTCTGCCACTGATTAATAGGCCACAATTTTTAAAATATTGCTCTTCTCCCTGACGTCGATGTAAGCCACTACATCGATCAACTTCTCCTCCCAGAACCCATGGAGGAGGCAGTGACACAAACACTGGACTCTCTCATCTCTGGAATCCACAGTCGTGGCTGGGTGAACAACTGGGAAAAGGTAATAGGGTCCCAGCCAGACGGTCCTCCTCCTGGGAAGCCAGTGGCACTCAGGCCGGAGGGACATCCCAGAAATGGCAAGAAATGAAATTCTCACACAGCAGTGCCCACCTACGAGGCTGAAACACAAAGTTTTGTCGCCCTTTCGGGCTACTAGTGGCAGCACATTCCCCACCTCACCATGCTGCTGCGCTCTCTGTATGCCATCTTCAGGAAGAAGACCACTTTTTTCCAGGGACCCTGAACAGCAGCTGGCCTTTGAAATGGAAAAACAAGCCATGGAACATGCTCTGGCCCTAGCCTCCCAATAGAGTAGAAAAATGCCCTTTGAACTCTCGGTCTCAGCCACCACTACAACAGCCGAATGGAATCTATGGCAGAAAATCAATGGCTGCAGAGTTCCACTCGGCTTCCGGCCTAAATCCTAACCCAAACCCACCTCCCGCTACACCCTCTTTGAATGCCAGCTCCTGCTGTGCTATTTGGTCCCTTCTCACCACGAAGCACCAAATGGGCCAACGAAACCACGATCCTCTGGCCTCATCTCTCCTTCATGCAGTGGATCAAATCCTTTGAGGCTGGTGTTCCTCCAAAGTTGGCAAAGTGCCAACCAAGCAGAGGCAGGGCCAGAAAGACTCTCCCTCAGAGTCACAATTCCCCCCCCCCCCCACCATCTGAAGTCCACTACATCAGCCCCTCTCCCTTATCCCGGGGTCAGCTGTTCAACTCCCTCACCAAGGAAGAACAGCAACAAGCCTGGTTTATGGATGGCTCCATTCAGTGGAAGAATGGGAAGCAGATATGGCATGTGGCACCACTACACCCAGGCATGGGTGGGCCCCTAAATCAAGAGGGGGTTGGGGGATCCAGCCAGCTCGCGGAATTAACTGCAATAGCACTGACCATAAAATCAATGATGGGACCAGTGCGTATTTACACCAATTCAAGGGCTGGGGCAAATGGGGTGGTGATGTTGATGCCTCACTGGCACAAGATGAGGTGGGAGATTCACAGTCACCCAGTATGGGGTTAGCAGCATTGGAAGTACATCTGGGACCAGGCTCAGCAGAGGATGCTCACAGTCCAGCACATGGATGCCCACACCAACAGGGCTACAGCGAAGGCCAATGACAATGCCGCTGTGTATCATGCACCTCAAATCTGCACCACCTCCACCCACTCCAATGAGGTATACTGGTTGGCAACATGAGCCTTCAGAAAGAGTGGTCACCTGGGGTCCAATGGGACTCAAAGGTGGGCAGAGGGCTTAAGGGTGGCCTTAACCCAGGATCAGATGTGGACAGCCATAGATAATTGCTCCACAAGCCAACAGGTGAAACCATAGGGCTGGCTGACAGGGTCACTGGGTGTGGGCCAGGTCTGGCAAGTAGGCTATGTCGGCCCTCTCCCACATCAAAATAAAAATAATCCTAGATACTGATGATGGTGGATACCTATTCCGGTGTCCTGGGGGCAATGCCCTGCAAGCAGGCTGACCAGGTCAACCCCATTCAGGGGCTGAAATACCTCTCTTCCATTTATGGAACACCATGGAAGCTACAGTTCTATCAGGGCTCACATTTTACTGGGGCTAAGACACGGAACTGGGCAACAGAGGCTGGCATCTCATGGCTGTTACACATCCCTTACCACCCACAAGCATCAGGATTAATAGAGCACACAAATGGTCTCATCAAGCCCAAAATATATACACTGACACCCAACAACACACTCAAGGGGTGGCTCAGCATGCTGCAAGAGGTGGTGGACCATTTCAATTCATCCTCAACTCCACAAGGGGGGATCCCCAATTTCAACACATTTGGCCGCACCGGCACGGCAAACATTGGACAAGGTTGACCTTCAGGACCCTGAGGAGTCTGGAAGGGTATGGGTGTAGCAGCCACAAGGTCCAACCAGAAAAGGAGAGGTAGTTTCTTGGGGCCCGGGAAACACTCAGTGGGTTGCATTCCTGGGAGAAACTACATTAATATGTTACCATACTAACAAACTCTCCAAGGGGGAGTGAAGAAAAACTCACTCACCCACCTGACAGGACAAAGACCACTTCATCACAAGATACAACTGCTATTTCTCTTATTCAAGTGAAATATTCATGAACACAGACTGCTCCAATCTCATCACTGATTTCAGCCAGCACCTTTAACAGCAACCAACAAGGAACAGGTTGTCACTTAAATGTGGAAAAATTTCTCAGCAAGATAGGCAACGCCTGTTGTCATGGAAACGTTATCATTACAACATTCCATTTTAACAGTGAGGAGAGTCACATACTTTGTTATGCACGTTCATGTACAGCCTTTGTAATGGAATTTTTAAATGGCATCCTGTCGCATCTACTCTGCATATTGACTGCATACTCGTGGAATTCAAAGAGCAATTTATAAGTAGTGTCAGGTTCATAGCATTGTAAGAAACATTGTATATATTTGTTTCACTTGACAATGACAGTATTGCCCCAGAACTCCCATTAACAGAATGGGATTTTTTATTTAAAATCACCACATTGGCTGATTTTCAGTCCCAACTCCTCCTGGCTATAGTTACAGGAATCCAACACAGGAACTTGTGGCACCCGTTTAAAGAGAACACGAACAGGAACAGCATCTCTGGTGTAAAACGACAGCCCAGAACAACGGAAAGCCTGCCGGCTTGCCACGGGATAACACGGCGACAAGCATCTGGGCTCTGTGCGTAGGGAGTGCCAAGTGTGAGGCCAAGGCATGGGATGCAGAAGCCAAGAGAGGGCTCTGGCACCTGATGGATGACCTTGCATTGCCTGATCTCGGGCGTTGGTGGCGAGGGTGCTCACATTTGCCAGCCAAGCTGGAGAAACCAGGCATTCAAGCCAGTGACTAAACAAATTCCTTTCTCTTCCCTTCCCTCTGATACTGGGAAGCCACTCCCACATTACCCTGCCCCATCAGAAACTCAGCGACCCTGTATGGTCGGGGGAGGGGGGTAAGAGCTGATGAGGCATTGTCTTTGGATTTAATTATATGCCTTGCCCAGCATGCGGAAGGCACGTTTATATATTGAGCGAGTTGATTGATATCGTTTTATTTTCAAAGGCGTCTTATTGGTTTTTTATTCTTTTTTTTAGTTATAACATGAACATAGAGTCATTGATTGTCATTATAGTGATTGCAGAGTGATGTGGCTTCCGTGGGGTGGAATGTTGTGTGTGGAGGAAATGTAGCCTCCCTGCCTGTCTGGAATGTGTGTATTGTGGGTGGTCACGTGTCCTCCTGTCTGAAACTTATTTGGAAGTCACATCACCTGTCAATCAAGGGTGGACTCCAGCCACCCATTAGTGTTCACCTTGCCGTTGGCTAATTTAAATCACCTAGGATCATTATTAGCTAGAAGCACAGATTAGCACTGTGTATAACACCAATGCACAGCACATTCTTTCTCTCTGCCTCGTGTTCCAAGCCCTGAACATTGCTTCACATCAGGTCGCTATCATGGACATTAATGGAAGTGTCCCAGATAAGGTGTCCACTACATTGAAGCTGAGCCATAGTATTGCAATAGATCAATACTTGCAGAGATCCGCAAACCCCTTGGTACAGGGAACCAGGTGTGTGTGTGTAAGAGTCCCTGTTTGTAGTGTGTGAGCGAGTTGAATATAGGTTTACCATTGTCAGAGACCAACCAGAATCGAAGGTGAAAGTCTGTATCATCACTTAAGTGAATTAGTAGGCACTTACAAACTGGGGCTTCTCAGGAACCGTGTATACTACCTGTGTAGCGGGCCCCTGCAGCCCCTTACACACTAGACCCTAAATTGCCCGGTGGAATGGCAACTGGTCAATTTAAGGGCACTCCCAACCCTTCAGTGGCACGGTGAGTGACGTGTCATGCACTTACCATATCGGCAGAGGCCCCACATTATATCCCCTGTTCTCTGTGTTGGCCTCCAAAAGGTAAGTGGCTGGGACGGTCGTGGAATTGGGGTGGGGGTGCTGTTGAGGCTGAGGCGAGAGTGGAGTCAGAATGTGGAGTCAGGGCCAGGGGAGAACATGGAGTCGGGGCTGGTGGGGAGCAGAGTGGGACGGCATGGAACAGAGCTGGGGAAGAAGCAATGGCCATCCTTCTTAATCATAATCCCCCACGCTTCTGGAACCACTCTGGTGTTCCAGCGGCATCTGGGATTATGGGTAAGGAAGACAGCCATTGCACACAAGCACTGACATCATTTTCTATCTGGGCAGCCATCAATCGCTTACAAATTGACCAGCAGCAGCTAGACAGTGCATGTACCTGGGTCAGCAATCAACCTCCGAGGTGGTTTGCCAACCCGTGTAGCTTTTTCAAATTCTACCCACCAATTGGCCTGTGCACAGGTTAAACTCGTGTTACAATCCAATTTTTAAACCCCTAGTAATTGAATGCCATCTAATGATCTCCCCTGTTTCCTGAGTGTTAATAAAAGTTACGTGATTGTAACACTTGCGTCCAAACTCGTCTCACTGTGAACCCACTAAACCTGATACTTGTCTCAACACAACTTCCATGATCTTATTGAATGGCGGAGCAGGTTCGATGGGCCAAGTGGATGACTCCTGCTCCCTTTTGCTAATGTTTCTGTCCTTTGTTGGCACTGGATCAAAATCCTGGAATATTCAAACAAAAAGTACTGTGGGATCACTTCAGCAGAAGGACTGCAGCAGGTCAGGAGGGTTTCTTTCAGCAATTAGAGGTAGGGAATAAATAATAGCATTGTTATGTGTCAAAAATTAATACAAAACCCATATGACCCAACCCCAGTCCACCTGCATTGGGATGCTAAATTTCACTGCAGGCAACGATATATATATTTTTAAACAACAGATACCCTTGCTATCATGATTAATAGGCACTTTTCTCAACGTCAAAATGCAAACAGGAAAAGAGATAGATAACTCCAAAAATTGTGCAGGAATATTCATCATTATCCGGTCTCTTTAAGGTCCCTTTAATCTCATGCATTGTACCTGTAAACAAGATCGAAACAGTGCTTTGTTTCCAAAAAAAATATCAGTGGGCATATGTATCAGTCCATGCCATTAATAAATGTCCATTACCTCTGTTCTACTTTTGTGCTCCAAACCTAATTTCCTCACTTCTAGATTATTTTCTTTAACTACAGTTACCACAGGCTGGAAATTACGTTTGGTGGCATAAGCTGACAAATGCCTCATGTCTTCAGTGAAATAGCACAGGACTGTTATGCAAACTTATGTACTGCCTGTCCACCATCACAGCCAGAGTAAACTGTAACCTAACAATGACTAAGAAGGATGAAGGAATGGTTCCTGTGGATGAGCAGAATACTATGAATCTAAAAATTAATGGTCTTCATGAGAAAGGCACAGATATCTTGGTTTCATACCCACTGGCTATCTACATTGGGGTTTCCAGGGAGTGGGCATTCAACTATCTTCACATAAACAGCCTCAAGATTCACCCTTGAGAGTCTCAGTGCCAACACAACTCAGCCCATCCCCAGTACCTGCACCTTTTTACCTGGCAAGCTGAAGAAATGAACGATGACACGTCCAGTTGGTCGTTCCTTCCAGTCAATATCCCCATCTGTTGATGTTGAAATGGCAATGAGCTGGGTGTATAACATGTGTGGCCAATGTACTCCTCTGCATTTTATACCCTGTTCAAAGCTCAAATGCACCCCCATAACATGATATCAAGTGCAATGCACAAATATGCTGGAGAAATGCGATCACCACGCCAGTGTCCCAGGTTTGGATCCAGTGCTGTCAGTAAGGTGTCTGTACATTCTCCTCGTGTCCACATGAGTTTCCTCCTTTCAAAACATATGAAACATGGAGCTTGTTACCATGCTGTATGTCAAAATTTATAATTTAAATTTAAACTCAGCAAGTCACACAGCCTCCATAGAAATAATGGGTAACCAATATTTCGGGCCTGGGGCCTTAGTTGGGATAACAAAAAATCTTGTGTCCCCGTGGAGGCTGTTTTGACCTGCTGAGTTTGTCCAGCATATTTGTGTCTTGCTCTTGGCCCCAGCATCTGCAAATTTTCTGTCAAATGCCATATTTTGAGTGAAGGAAAGTTCTGCTTTAAAATAAAAGCTGATGTTCCTGTTAAAGACTGTCAAGTGATAATGAATGAGGATTCAGCATATTGGCATAATTTGTGACAAGATTCGCAGAGATATCCAACTAATTTTGGCCTTGCTATCTACTTTGCACTGTTGACACACCATTAACCCCTCTAATTTACACTAAAAGCTGACTTCTCGCAACAATTTATATGGTCAAGCAATTTTGACTAATAGGTAATTTCATAAGCTATTTAATGCTCTGTAGAGATCCATGCTGAAGCATATGGAAGATGATCAAGTAAAATCTCTTCAAAAGGTACCATATTTGATGGCATATAAGACATTTTTTCCCAAACATTGGCTCAAAAATATCCCCCTGGTCTTATATGTGAAGTCAAAGTTAAAGTCTTATAATATTACCACTGAGCAGGTCGCCAGCCACTCACCCTGCTTCAAGAAGCCCGCGGGGTTGCTGCAGCCATCCAGGAAGCGGGCCTGCAGCTCCGCGAGGCCACCATTCCCTAGGGTGGCCCGTGCTCTCAGGAGCCACCGCCACTGCTTTACCTTCCCCAATGAGGTAAAATTCGGTTAGATAAAGTTTTACATGATAGAGGAATTAGGGGATATGGGGAGAAGGCAGGTAGGTGGAGTTAGGTCATAAATTAGATCAGCCATGATCATATTGAATGGTGGAGCAGGCTCAATGGGCCATTTTTGGACTATTCCTATTTCCTATGTTCCTATGAGAAGGCAGCCCCCCAACCTGCCAGCAGCGCAAGACTGTGCCTACCGGAGCCGCCGCTCACTTCCCCCGATGAGAAGGCCAAGCATGGCAGCTCCTAGTAAGAGTAAGAGGTGCCCATTTGCCTGCTTACCCATAAATACACTAAAAAAAATTCTTAATGAAGCACTCAAGCCTGACATTTTTACCATTGCTGCACTGTTTGACCAGCATTTTGTGTCTGAAATGGCAGGGTGTGGTCTTAAATGCCATCAAATAATTACCCTTGAGACAGAACTGGTCCTTAAGGAACACAATTCAATATAGATTTTTGCTTAATAGTGAATAATACTTTATTTTTTTTAAACTTCTGTTCTGAAATACTGTACTTCAAACAAAATACTTCTCAGTGACTGTTGAACTCCAAGGATGGCTTGAGTAGAAATAAATTTAATTCGCCGACTGAAGAAAAACCCAGTCCCCTGTCAATACTCAACATATTACAGGCAAAAACAAGAGATAGTGGTCTTTGTACAACATTTATCCCTCATCTCTACCCAAAATTTGTTTCAAATGGGAGACCAGCCTTGCAGAGAGTCTCAGTTTAATGGAAAATTTTCTACCTCAAAATCCTGCCCCTGAGTGGTTCACCAAGTGGAAATCCAAATTGTAATCTAAAGTGAAGTCCAGAAGGATCCTTATGTTATTTGATTGGCTCCCATTCTTCACGCTGGCTGTGGGAGACCTTTATGTTGCATTTAGACGCTTCGTTTCATTTTAATTCAGAGATACGGCACAGTAACAGGCCCTTCTGGCCCATCAGCCTGTGCCACCCAGATACAGGGTGAATGTACAGTTTTGGCTTTGCCTGGCATTAGGATTGGTCACAACAGTGGAAGATGCTGTATGTCATAATTTAAATTTAAATAGATTGATGTGAAAACCATCTGATTCACTGTCTGCCACTGTATGTGAGTCCAGATTCACAGTGATCTAGCTGATTGCCCCTCTGAAGCAGCATGTTCAGTGGTGATATCACTATCAGAAAAAAGCAGAAAATGCTTGAAGTACTCAACTGATCAGGTCAAACCTGCGGAAGGAGAAACAGAATCAACCTTTCAGTCTGTGGCTTGATGCACTGCACAATGTCTCACTCTGACCTGAGCACACTGGGGGCAAAAGCACAGGGGCCCTACAGAACTCAATGCTCCATTCAACAACCCATTTTCTCCATCTTTATTATTTATCCGTCCACAACATCATTGCGTGGAGATCCAGTTACAGCAGCCACAGCGCTCAGGAAGACAGAGAGTCAGTGGCAGAAAACACATTGTAATGAGCTGAATTAAATTAAGGAAAACAAACAATAGAAGATTCCTTGGAGTGCAGGAGGGTAAGGGATGATTGCATAGAGGTGTTCATGATGCAATAGATCGGCTGAATGCAGAGAATCTTTTGCCCAGTGGATGGTAATCAATAATTTGAGTGCATAGGTTTAAGATGAGGGGAAGACATTTAACAGGAACCGAGGGGTAACTTTTTATTCACAAAGAGAGTGGTGAGCGTATGGAACAGTTTGCCAGACCAGGTGGTTGAGGTGTTACGAGCCCAGAGGACCCCAAAACCCAGCAGCAATAGATATTCACCAAGACAAAGGGTTACTTAAACAAATGTTGCTTTTGATTATCTTTAAACATGAAAACAGAATCACACTTTAACTTATCACTCACTATTCACTTAACTTAGCCCCCTTCTAATTCTAAGCGCACATGTGTGTAATGTGTAAGTACAGAAAAGTTCTTTGATTCACAGTCCAATCTCACTTCTCATTCCTCCAAGTTCACTAGTTGCAGGAAATTCTTACACGGTGCTCAGAATTTAACATTTATAAAGTTCACCAAGCTTTGGTGCTTGAAAGGTAATTGGTTACTGCTCATTAAGGTTCTTGTCGGTTTTCAGAGAGATTTGTTGTTTGCTGGACACCCACAACTGATTCCTTTTTAATCAGCCACTTCAGTATCTTGCCAATGAAACTTGCCTCCTCAGGGTTCTCCAGATGATAACCTCTTTCTTTCAGGTCACCGCAGAGTTCTTTTTTGTTTTTCTTATTCCAAGTGAAACATTAGACAGCCAGTCCTTTCCGCTTGCATAAACCACAAGGGCTTTAACCAGGCCGAACTAAGCACTCACAACCCGTCTTCCAAATGGGGTTTTCCACAAGCTGCTGCTGACTGTAACATTACAGAACTGATCTCTGCTCCTCTCTCTCTCTCTCTCTCTCTCTCTGAGCTAAAACCTGTTTGACTCTCTCTGCTTGCAAAACTACATGACCCTCCTAGAACAGCAAGTTCCACTCCAGACAGTCTACGGCTCCAACAGGATCTTTCATCTGTTGCTTTTTTGTAAACAACAATCCATTCGTGAAATCTCTCAGGCACTCTCCAAAGCTTTGGCCAAGGCTCTGGAGCCAACATGTCTAGCATGAGCAGAGCTCCAGTATTTTAAATGAGATCTGTTTTAAAGTGTTTGTATATGACCTACACTAAAAAAACCTGCCCTAATTTATCTCCCAAAAACATATCTATATACAATACAAACACAACATAATCTGTCACAGAGCCAAGTACTATTACGATGGTGAAGAAACATTTGGACGGGTACATGGTTTTTGAGGGACGTAGGCTTAACACAGGCAGGTGGGACCAATGGTGGTGGGACATTGGTCAGCATAGGCAGGTTGGGCCAAAGGGCCTTTTTCCACATTTTGGAACATTGGCTCTGCTGTTTTTCTTCCCCTTGTGTGTCGAGGAAATGCCCAGCTTCACCTCCCAGCCATGCCTTCCTGCTCTGCATTACACAAATTCTACATTATTTGTCCATGTCCTTTTGCATAATTTCTTAGGGTCTGACTGATCTCATTCACTCATTGGCCAGATAACGTTGTTTACCCTTGCTTCCACCAGTTTTAGCCTCTCAGAACCTACTTGCTTCCCCCAACCTCCCTGCAACTTTACAAGCTTTTCTTCCTCTCCTTCCCAGTTCTGCCAAAGGGGTTGCAACTAAAACCATTACCTTTGTTTCTCTTCACGCAGATGTGGCCTGACCTGTTGAGTTTTTTCATTTAATTTATTATTTCCACCACCTGCAGTTTTTTTTTCTGATGTTCAAATCAAAGCAGAAGAACAACCCACACAAAGCACCAGGTACATCTGGATACAATAAGAGATAGGGACACATGTGGTATAGAGGTGGTAGTCCTCAATATTGACTCCAGATAGTGTACATACAGCATCATTTCCAACTTGGACAAGGACAACTCTTGGCTGTTGGCGACAATCTTGCCTCAGTGGATACATGATTGCTTTTCTATGTTGAACATTGTGCCAAAAGCAGTCATGGCGTTGAAGTACTCTGGATGGGGGAACTTCAATACCCCACCTCCCAGGGGCCCAAGAGAGCAGCACCACTGTGAGATCATGGCTCTCAAATGGATTTACAACAGAGAAGGAATCATCTAATGTATGGATTAAGGCTCTTTGACCTCATTCTGACCAGTATTGTAGATATTTAATTGAATTTTAAAATTTTATTTACAGTCTGGTAGAGGCTGATTCCAGGCGTTCAAAGCCTTGCTGCCCAATTACCTCCAATGTGACCATTTTGGAGGGTGGGAGGAAACCAGAGCTTCTGGACAGACACAGGGAGAATGTACAGTCTCCACACATTCAGTGCCAGGTTTGAACCCGGGTCATTGGTTCTGTAAAAGCATTGTGCTCACCGCTAAGCTAATCATGCCACAAGTGTGTCCATGAACTCAGCACTGCTCCTGTGAAGACACAATCTTCATGTTGAATTGACTCAGAATGGATCTGGCACCCCAAAACAGGGCATCATGATATGAGTAAGTACACAACGCTGGAGAAACACAGCATGTCAAACAGTGTCCTTTATAAGCAGAGATAAAGATACACAACCAAAGTTTCGGGCTTGAGACTTTCATCAAGATATGATGAAGGGCTCAAGTCCAAAATGTCAGTGATGAACAGTAGCTTTATCCTTGCTTTATAAAGGACACTGTTTGACCAGCTGAGTCTCCAGCATTGTGTTTTTACTTCAACCAGTGTATCTCCAGACTTTTTATAATTTTATATCGTGATACACTGTGGACCATCACAAGTAGTAGGGTTCTCCACCACAATACTCACCCTTGTGCGTAGCAAATCACTCACTCCGCTGTTGGTGTTACAATCAAGCCAGATGATTAAACTTGAGTCAATGAGTCAAGAAGAATATGTTGAGAGCAGCACCAAGGCCCCCCCCCCACCCTCAAAATAAAACATTCGGTCCCAACCTGGCAAAAATGCAGAGGATGGCATGCATACCCACTACCAACAGCTGCGTGCAATGGACAGAGCAAATTGATGCCACGAACAAGAGATCAGATTCAAGCTCTGCAGCAACACCGCATATAGGACATTCCTATCCTCCCAAAGGGTGTCAATGTTTAACAAGGCTCGTGAGCACTAAAAGCTGAAACATCCATAACCATATTCAACCAGCAGCTCTGAATTAATCATCGTTGTGGCAACTTCCAGTCAGTTATTGATTCCAGTATCTTCATTTGTGGTGCTTTTCTATCATCATACCTTCTTCCAATGATCCCAAAAACTGCAGAAGACTATCTTCATCCAGTATAATTCACTCCATGCACAGTCAAGAAAGAGCAGGAGTTTGATTTGGGAGGCTTACAACTCCCTAATTTTAAAAATTATTATAGGTCTGCCCAATTGAGATTTATTAATGTATTGTTTGGCTTAGGAAAAAAAATTCACTTGGGTAGATATTGAACTCGATAAAATAGGAGAAATGAATTCAAAAGATTTTATTTATTAATGGAATTCTAAATTGTTGACTGGGGTTAGAGGTACCCCTATTTTGAAACACTTGATTGATATCTGGAGTAAGATTGATAAAGAAATTAGTTCAAGAGGTTTGTTGTCAAGGAAGATGCCTTTAGCACAAAATGGACTTATTCCATTTTCTATAGATAACCAATCTTTAAGGATTTGGTCAAATCAGGGCAATAAAAATATTGAAGATTATTTTGAGAGGTCAATTTTTTACTTTGAACAAATGAAGAATAAATGTAATATATCAAATAATACCTTTTCTGTTATTATCAAGTAAAGGCTTTTCTGAATGGAAAAACTGGGTACAAATTTGACATTACCAAATTGTAGTAAGGCCAAATTGTTGACTCGCAACAGAAATGTATGTAAATTTATCTTGGCAATGTATGTTTTGTTACAAAAGGGATCTTCTAAAGAAGGGATGCATAAGTCAAAATAAAGATGGGAAGTTGATTTGAATAGGCAAATAGATGAGTGAATTTGGATGGAGTTGTCTAGGGATGGTATGACAAATAGATACAGGTTGGTGCAATATAACATTTTTCATTGTTTATACCATGCCATGCAGAAGTTACATACATACATTATCAGATTTATGTTTTAGATGTGGACAGAGCTTAGTACATTTTTGCATTCTACTTGTCAGTGTCCTAAATTAAAATCTTTCTGGCTTGATGTGAGTAATTTATTACAACGAGTAACAGGGATCAAATTCCCACAGGATCCAATGCTATTTCTGTTAGACAATAATAAAGTCATTACACCTAAATTAAAACTAAATATATGCATTATCTAGGAAATGTATTGCTATAACTTGGAAATCAGAGACAGATTTAGGAATGGAGAGATGGAATGCAGAAATTTGTAGTGCTATACCACTTGAGAAAATTACATATAGTTTAAGGAATAGTTACCACACATTTTGGAAAATATGGTGCCCATATTTGCAGTGTTGGAATTTCTCTGGTAACCTCAATCCTTGGTGACCTCCTCTATTTGATGGTAAATATGATTTCTGGAAAAGGACTCTCTGGATAACCTAGTCTTTCTTCCTACATCTTGTATCTTTTTCATTTGTTCTTCTTTCTTTCTTGGGGATTTATGGGGAGGGGGTTGGGGGAGGGAGAAGGATATATATATATATATACCACATGTATTATGAACTCTACTATTTTAAAGATTTGTATTGTAAATTTTATTTGATGATTAAAACTTATAAATAAAATATTCAAATGAAGAGAGAGTAGGGAGAACTTGTCACCCAACAGCTTCTTAGGTCAGGCAAAACTCCAGCTGCAGGATAAGCTTGGTCACATTCGAAGCTCCTCCAGTTTTCCACAACATTGCTATCTTTCCAGTAACAATTACGGCTAAAAAATTAGTTCAGATCTATAAACAGAAGCTGGAGAAAGGTAAACTAGCGCAAACACATTCCAAGACCATGGGAATCAAGAAGTTCATTTCACAAAATGATCAGTCTCCAAAAAAGGATTAGGTGTAAAGCCCTCAAGCACTTATTGAGGGTAATTTGCTTCTTTCACCTCTGAAGCTTCAGATCATGACACAGGATTGTCTGCCTGAAAACAAAGTGTGAAAATAATTAGGTCATGCACAGAACCAACCCATTATATTGTTTCCATCAGGATAATGGAGTGAGAAAGGGTGACCTAGAATTTACCAGCATTAAGTGAGCTTATTAAGTGTGTTGTGGCTTTACAAAATATATTTCATATTGTGGGCTGTGTCAAAGATTGGTTCACAAATCAGCACGTTGTATTTTTTTTTAAATCACACTGAACTTGCTTGTAATTAACTGAAACAATTGGGCAATAATTGAACAATGCAAAGTAAAATGCTTTATTCAGGGATTGGCAAATTTCCCACCAAGTTTCAATTCAAATATTTTTAATTTAGGCTACAGCACGGTAACAGGTCCTTTCGGCCCACGAACCTATGCTGCCCCAATTACACCCGATTAACCTACACTCCTGATACATTTTTCAAACAGTGGGAGTAAACTAGAGCCCCCAGGGAAAACCCACGCAGACATGGGGAGAACGTACAAATTCCTTACAGACAGCGCAGGATTTCAACCCCAGTCCTAATTGCTGGTGCTGTAAAGGCGGTGTGGTAACCACTATGCCAACTGTGCCACCCTTTTCTAGAGGGAAATGTCCTAACAATGGCATATTTTAAAGCTATGGATGCCACTGTGAACATTCTACTTTCTTATCACCTTGAGAGTTCCAACTTATCTGTGATTTCCAGAATGGGTTTCAGCTGTCCTGTTTTGCTGATATGATTTATGCTCTTGAATTATTCATTGTTGCCTTAATAAGTCATGTGTGACTCAGGGATTGTGCTCTTTGGAAGGTTGTGGGGTCGTCCCACTCCAGTGATTTGGTTGTGTTTCAGCATTGTCGCTGTTGGAAATGCCACATTTCGAATAAAATACTAAATCAGATTGGTGAATTAGTTCCCATGGTACTATATAAACATTAACATATTTGAAAATAAAGCCATCAAGGGACAAAATATGAAGACTATTGAGGACATACATCTTTTATAAGCTTTTTGCACCCTTAATTCATAGGAGTCACAGAGTCAAAAAGTAGGCTTTTCAATCCATTACATTCATTCCAACCTTTTTGCCAATTTGCACACATCCCATGAACCCACATTAGGACCATGTCCTTTCATGCCTTGCCAATCCAAGTATCTGTCTAAATACCTCTTAAACGTTATACAGTAATTATTGTATATCTGGTTCCATTCACTTCCTCCGTCAGTACATTCCACATATCATACACTGTGTATAAATCTGAACCTTCAGATCCTTATTATACCAAAAGGACAATGTGAAGTAGGGATGAGAATCAATGATATGGCCAGCAGATGTCAAATCGGAAAATTTTACATGTCTATTCACATCATCAACCATTTATTTAATAATGCTCTGGTTCTTACTGATTAAAAGAAAATGATATAACAACAGTAATGTTACGAACTAGCAACCCTTTTAAATTTTTGTTCAGGACTAAAGGGACTTTGTTAGCACTAACAAAGGAACAGTAGTGGAAAATTAACCAGACAATGGTAAATTCAAAATAATAGTTTTTATTAAATTATCGATAACATTTTTACTTATCTCTAAACTTAACCCCATTATGCTCTAATATGTGTTTGTGTGTGTGTGTGTGTGTGTGTGTGTGTGTGTGTGTGTGTGTGTGTGTGTGTGTGTGTGTGTGTGTGTGTGTGTGTGTGTGTGTGTGTGTGTGTGTGTGTGTGTAAAATTAAAGTTCCACTCTGAAAACCCAATTTTTAAAACTTCAGCATCATTTTAGTCTTGCTTGAAGGTCTTAAATTTTCAGTTCAGAAATAATTATAAAGCATTTTAAAACATCATATCTTCAGGCCTCTTTACTCACAATTCTTTTGATTAGATGCCTTGAGATATTCTTTGAATAGAAGTGACCATCTTCTGAGCCACCAATGTACCTCCTGTGAAAAGGAGAATACAATTCCTGTCTTTCCAGGATCTGGTTACTGTAATTCAACCCTGTCTTTCACAAAGTTCCAACCACTGTGTGTCACAGGGTTTTTTCTTCTGAAAAAAAAATCTCTTTGTCTCTCATTTCAATAGTATATTTACAGCCCATTTCTCATGTCACATGTATGTGATATCATTTCTGTGTTTGAAGCTCATCAGGTCTTTTGACACAAATGTGCTGAAAGCATTTAAACCACTTACGTCTCCGAGATGTCTGCTTTCCTCAAAACTAAAATACAGGTGCTTCTGAACTAACACCACTCGTTTCCAGTACCTCAAGAACCATCATAAATCTTTTTCATCTTTTTGACTCTAACTTCAATCAGTATCCATTTTCATCTCAAAATGGCTTCTGTCTTCTCAAAGAACCATGTGCGTTTAAAATGCTAATGTGTTGTCTTTGCAGCCTCATAACCACCCAAACTAACTTATTAAACCATATATAGATAACATATAATTTTAACATTAAACTAAGGATTCATATTAACACTGATCCATTACAAGTAATTCCAAAGAACTATATCATGTGTGTCTTTTTTTTTAAAAAAAGCATTTGTGTCCAGCAGCATTTGTTCCACTGTGATTGGTATTTGCTGAAAAGAAAATCAGCCTGATTGAACATAACCTACTGAATTACAAATGTTAAATAGGCTCAAAGTCACTTCAAAAGATGTTTTTCTTTCATTAATCTCAGGAAGCAATTTTATTGCATGCAATCGTATCTGCTCCAGAAGAACATCAGCGTGCTTCATTCAGTGGACTGCAAGCCGTAAGGTAAATCGTTCCTTGTACCTATCATATCAAAATGAATCATCTCGAGCGTGGCAAGATGGCGTAGAGTCTAGACGTGTAATCTCGACCTCTCTGGCCGGACTTTTAAGTACCCGTTTTTTAACCCTTTGTTTTCAAGTTTAAACTTTTTAAATTTTAGTTTAAAGTATTAAGGAACTATTATAGCCATTAATGGTAAAAATATTAAACCTCAAGTGCAGAAGAAGTTACATTTTCGAAGTACTAAAGATTTGGGGCCGAAACAACTTGCTACAGCCTCAGGTTTAATTTCTTCAGTGCCTAAACTACAAAGCCTGCCTGTGGGAGCTGAAAAAAAATGTCTGCTACTCACCAAGTGAAGGATAGCGCTGGAATTACCCATTCTCTGGAGGAAGGTGCGTGTTCCCATGTAGTGGATCCCGATTCTGGCAGCCTGCTGATTTTAATGGAGGGAGCATGCAGGAAGACGACTCCATTGCTTGAAACGTTTCAGGAAGTACTCCAACCTGAAGAATTCGACCTTTTTCATGATTTTTTGAAAAAAACACCGAGCTGCAGGGGAAGACCAGTGTCGACCCCCTGAGGAAGTCGGGGTGCCATCGCTGGGAGTCCAGACCCGCAGTAAGACTGTTAAACTGCCTGTTGTTGAGTTGCAGCAGGAGCTGCAGTTATCTGGTTCTGCCATTATGTTAGAGAAAGCAGGGCTGAGCTTTTCTGAATTACAATGTAAGCAGTTAAATGCTGTCATTCAGCCTATAATGAATGAACTGGCTCAAAGGATAAGTTCAGAATTGAATACAGTTAAAACATGTGTAGAAGCATCTTGTGAAGATTTTTAAAAACTTTAGTCTGCTTTTTTGGAATGTCAACAACAAGTGGCTTCTAATACAGGAAAAGTGTTGGAAGGTTGAAAATCTGTTATAGAATTGTAAGAACGTGAGAAGGAGTTAGAGAGGAAAATAGACTATTTGGAGAATCAAAGTAGAAGGAATAATGTGAAAATTGTTGGTTTGCCAGAAGGTATGGAAGGACAAGATCTTCTTTGTTTTTTTTACAGATTGGATCCCACAAGTACTAGGGAAGAATTTTTTTCTGAAGGCTTGGTATTGGAAAGAGCTCACAGAACTTTAAGGAGATCACCTTTACCTGGTCAGCCACCGAGACCTGTAATAATTCGATGTTTTAATTATTTGGATAGAGAAGTAATACTTTGACTGGCGGTGCAAAATGCGAGAAAACAACAAACTCCGTTATTGATTCAGAATAGCAGAGTTTTTTTCTATCCTGATTTGAGTCAAGAGGTTGACGCCGATTTAATCCAGTTAAAGAACTTTTGTGGCGTAAAGGTTATAAGTCTACTTTTCGCTATCCGGCAGTGTTGAAGGTGTTTCATGGAGACTATCAATCTCGGTTTTTTGAGGATGATCATGAAGCAATGATTTTTGCTGATTCAAATGATATAAGAGGACAAAGATGTAGTCCACCATTATCTCCTAAAGAAAAATCTGGTTGTTCTAGAAATGGTAGAAATGGGAAAAATGGGAATGGAAAGAGTCCAACTTCTTTTGAAATGGGATCTTCGAGTTTGGAACCTCTTGGATGAATAGCAGAATCTTCTTATTCTTATTTTACTTTTTATGTTATTATGATATTTTGAGATTTTTTTGTTCGGCTGGGGAGGAAGAGATTTGTTCTAGGTTCTATTAGTCATCAGCCACTGGTGGGTGATCCACACCCAAATTTTGTTTAGGGATTACTACCTTTTGGTAGTTTTTTTGGGGGAGAGGGGGGTTTGTTAATTTTTTTTTCTTTTTTTTCTTTTTATTTTATCTAGCTTTTACTTTGTGATATTTTTTTCTCCTATTGGAGGGCCTATATACATTGATTTGACTTTTTATATAAAGATATTATTGGTCTTTAGTAATATTAGTAGATATGTTAAAGTTGAGGTTTGCTACTTTTAATGTTCGAGGTTTAAATAGTTCGATTAAGCGTAATGATGAGGGACAGCTATGGTATTGGTAAGAATTCTTTGCTTCTTTATTTTTAAATTTGATCTTTGGTAAAATGTGTGTTTGGTAGCGATATGATTTTATCTGAAATGATTAAATTTGAGACTTTTCTTATAAAGGTACCAGAGAAGGGTTATATTTCATTCATGTATTAAATATTATAGGATGGTATGGATAAAAAGGATTGGGATAAATCTAAATAAGATTAAAATACCTTTAGATCTGATAGTATCTTTATTGGACAGTTTGCAACCTCTGAAAAGTTTGGCATTAGATAAATTTCAACTTGCTTTTGTATATTTAGCATTATTTGTAGAGAAAAAATGTATTGTTAGTATGTGGAAAGATACAAATATGATTGATATTAATAGATGGCATAATGAGATGACACATTGTTTAATAATGGAAAAAATTACATTTGTTTTGCGTGATAACTATAGCTTTTTATTAGTAAGTGGTTGCTTCATTTTTTGTCCCTCTTCATAGTCATATATGAAGCAGTTACCCTCAGAAAGTTAAGCAAATTGAATCATCAAAATACAGTGTGATTGCCATGCAATCAGGAGGCAAATAAACCCAACCAGCTCTTATTTTTAAAGAAAAGTACATTGGGAAAATAGCCAGGGAAATAGCTGCTCTTTTGAAAGAAGGGGCCATCATTCCTACAAAGCAGGTCAACAGAAGATATGAGAGGGTATGTTGCAAAATACTTTACAGTCAATGCCTTTTGCAAATTAAACAATTTTGTAAACAAATTAAATTGCTGTAGATACATTAAAAACATTGAGGTAAAGAGAGAACAAATCTCCAAATGGTGCACAATTCGTTTTCTTGTTGTCACAGTAAAAACTATTTATTTTATGAATTAACAATTTCAACTATTTATTTTCTGGTGTGTAGTCTAGCACCACCTACTGCATGCACAACTAAAATGGATGAGAGTCGTGGAGCTGGAATGAGACGTCCAGTATGGGTCTGAAATTAAAATGGAATTCAATGCATTATAATTTTTGGGCATGTAGGTGCCCTCAAGAGCTCATATTTATTTTACACCATTAACCGAAAAGAGAAGGGGATGTTGGAAAATGAGGGACAGTTTACTAAAGGAATCAAAATTTGGAACAGCTTTTAAAACAAGTGATGGAGATGCTAGAGGCAGGATTTCAATCCCTGATGGCAATGACAATATTAATGTAATACACAAGAGGCCAGAGTTGTAGAGAGTGGGAGAAAGCTAAATATTACACAAGGTTCCAAATACGAAGCGAAAATATTAAATTTGAAGCACTGAGGACAGCTATTTTAGTTATGAAATTCGGGATTCATGAAAACTAGTTGGAAGTGGAACAAGGTATGGCCACTGGAATTTAGATGAGAAAGAAGAGGTCAGAAGCAAAGTCAGGGACTTGGAAATGAGAAAGTATAGGCACAGAAGCAGGAAACTCAAAGGTGAGTCACGGTTCTTCAATATCTCTCAGAATGTGTGGCAGCAGGAATGATGATCCCGATCTCCCGCTCCTCAGCAATGGGGCACAATGACCAGGTGGGGGTCACCAAGGCACAGGAGGTGAGCCACCATAAGTCTGATGATAGTTTGTGCGTATACGAAGTGCTTCAATGATTTTACACTGGAACTGCATGACCTGCTGAGTAAATTTAGACTTACAGCATGGTAACAACCCATTTCGGCCCACAAGTCTGTGTTGCCAAATTTACACCCAATTAGCCTACATCCCCCAGTACATTTTGAATGGTACGAGTAAACTGGAGCCTCCCCCCCCCCGGGAAAACCCACGCAGACATGGGGAGAACAAACCAACTCCTATTGCTGGCACTGTAAACCACTTCGCCAACCATGCTGCTCAAATTCAGTACTTTCAGCGTTTTCTGTTTAAATTTCAGATTTCCAATAACAGCAGCAAATTACCCCTCTTTGCACGATTTGAACATGAACTGGTGAGATCGGAATTGATTTAGCTCGATGGTTCACAAGATTATTATATAATTGTATAACGGTCTCAATGCAAAAAATAATAGAAAGTTAGTGAGGCAACCTATGCCATTATGGAGTGCCTTGCCACATGTGGTCCTCTTCCAAGATCACTGATAAAGGTCACTGATTCACACATGACTGCTACTCCTCCACCAACTTTCTTCCAACCTCACCATTAGCATCAATGGTGTGATCAAGTTGTTGATTGTGACAGCCACTTAGACCATTGAAGTGTGGCTCCAAGAAGGCTCTGGATTAATCAAGCATTTCATTTGTCAGCTTGATCCTGAAATATAATGGAAATCTTGGACCTCAATTATGAAATAAAATTGGTATTTTGACAGACAGGCATGCTTAATTTCATCTGCCACTCCCCACCCCCAACCCTGCAACGGATGTGTTCATGTTGATACTGACTCAGCTACTGGGCAAAGAATTAAATAGAATCCTATTCAAAGGATGTCTCCAGCTCCATCCTCAAACTCAAATAGCCAATTACAGCTTGGCTTGGACATTGTGCGGGAGACATTCCACACCGTCCAAATGAAAGAGATATTTTCCAGTTGGGAAAAAAAGCACCTACAGCCATTAACAACAGCAAAACTGTCAATGTTTACTGCTTTCGCACCTCCTTGAGTTCGCTCAAGTGCGGATAAATCCAAAAATTCCGAAGTTAAGCAGGACAGCACTGAAACAGGCCCCACAGCTCACGATGGCAGCCATGATGTCAATCTATTCGTATCTAGAATTGTACAACACGACCACACAGAAACAGGCCCTTCAGCCCATCTAGTCTGGGCCAAACTATTTTTCTGCCTTGTCCTAATGACTTGCAATGGGATAGCCTTCCAATACCTGAATCGATCCAGATGTTTTTTAAATGTCAAAATGAGCCTGCATTCACCACTTCAGATGAAAACTCTTTCCACTCTCTCACCATTCTCTGAATGAAGCTACCGCTGCTGTCCTATTTAAACATATCCTCTTTCAACCTTAACCTACATCTTCAGAGGTTGGTTGCATTAACTTTATCGATACTGTCACACTTTGTATACCCCTATCAAATTTCCAAGGTTCCATGTAATAAAGTCCTAACCTGTTTAATCATTCCCATTAACTCAAGTCCAGCAGCATCTTAGAAAATCTTCTCTACACTCTTACAATATTATTGATATCTTTCTGATAGTTAGGTAACCAAAATTGCACACTATATTCCAATTTTGGCTTTGCCAATGTCTTACAAAATTTTGCCATAACATCCCAACTCCTGTGCACAATGCTTTGATATTTGAAGGTCATCAATGGCCTGAACCCCTCTATGAATGTCTGTATCCCACGCCTGCTCATATGCCTGTTTAAATGTCCCTTAAACATTGCTGTCATATCTGCTTCTATACCACTGCTGGCAACATAGTCTGGACACCTCCCACTCTCAAAGGGGAAAAGAAATCTTGTCTTGCAAATGCAATACACAAATTGCGGTGGAGGAGCTCAGCAAGTCACACGGTATCCATAGAAAGTAAATGATATTCAACATATCAGGCCTTGTGCCCTTCTTTCAGGTTCAGCAGGTTCAGCAAAAACAGTCAGGCTCCTGAATCAAAAGTTAGGGAGAGGGGAGAGGAGGGAGAAAGGGGTAGGGGGGAGGGACACCGACTAGGTGGATACAGGTGGGAGGGTAGAAGAGAGAGAAGCTGAGATTGGACGGGGAGAGGGTCGAGGGTAGCTCTCTGATTGGAGATTGAGGGAAGCGGGTGGGGAGCCGGATTCAAGGAGACAGATTGGGAATGAGACATACTCAGTGAAGGGGGTTAACAGAGATTGGAGAAGGCAGTCTGGTTGAAGAGTGCCAAAATGGAATATAAGGTGACCTTGCAAGTCTCCTTTGAACTGTCCCCCTCTCATCTGGTACGAACATCTTGACTCGAGGGAATAAAGATATCAACCCTACCTATGATAATTTTATATACTTCTCTCAGGTCATCTCTCGGCCTACTACACCCTTGAGAAAACAATCCAAACTTGTTTAACCTGTCCTTACAGCTAATACACTGCAATCCAGGCAACAACCAATTGAATCTCTTTTGCACTCTCTCCAAAGGCTCCACATCATCCCTATGAAATAGTGACTAGAGCTGGATATGAAACTCCAGATGTGGCCTCACCAAAGTTTTGCATGACTGCAGCCTATCTTCTCATCTATTGTACTCCATGTCCCGACTGCTGAAGGCAAACGTGCCATGCACTTCTTGATCACCCTCTCAGCTTGTGTTGCCACTTTCACAGAGCTATGGACTTGCCCACCACCCCCCACCCCCACACCCGCTGCACCCCAATAAACCTGTGTACATCAATATTCGCAGGGAACTCATCATTTGTTGCATATCTACTTCTCCATTTGGCCTCCCAAAATGCAGCACATTACATCTGCCATTTCTCCAGCCAAATATCCGGCCTCATTCTTTGACAACCTTCCTTGCTGTCTAATTTAGATGACATCTGACCACCAACATTTTCATCCAAATCATTAATATATATTGCAATTGTTAGAAACATTGACAAACTCAGTTATTACAAGCATTGGCAAGCACAAAAACATTTTCTTGATGGCATGAGAATAATATCAGGTGCACTTACAAACTGTTCTCTCTGTTTAAGTGTGGCCTGAACATTCTCCAATCATATATTGATTCAACTTAATATTTCCCTTGTATTCCAGGTAACACAGAGTTCATTTTCACTGAATATTTTTGGCATTAATGAGGCAGTGTGACAAACCTGCAGGTATTTTATTACCACTTTCAAACAAGGTCAAGTTGCAGCAATCACCATTCTTTGAAACGTTTGTCACATTAGCGATTCATGCATTTATTCTTATTAATATAACCCAGTGGTTGTCAAATTGCGCCCCCCCCCCCCACTAAACTCACATTCCACCTTCAGCAATCCCTATGCCGTAAGTGCTTTGTGATTAGTAAGGGATTGTTGAAGGTTGTCTCTGAGTGAGAAGGGAAGGTTGAGAGCCACTGCTCCAGACCCAATTGTTCATGAAATATTTTGCTTGAGAAAAATTGGCCCATTTCCTTTGGAGTTATGAAACCGTGCACATAACGAGTCAATGAGGTACGATTAAAACTGTAGTTTTCAACCTTTCCACTCACATACCACCTTAAGCAATCCTTTACTAATCACAGAGTACTTCTGGCATCGGGAATTGCTTAAGAGAGAGTGTGAGTTTAGGGAACAGTTTGAAAGCCACTAATCTAAATAATTCTGAAATTCTACCTTTGCAAATATAATTGAAGTAACCTTTAAATTACTCTCCATCCACTATTTCAGTTCTGTTATCTCATTTATTTTAAGTTGATTAAAAGCTTCGGAAAGAAAAATCTCTGTCCATACAGCACAAGCCTCTCAGGTGTGAAAAAGCTTATTGAGACCACTTCCATGGCAACCCAATGGCAAGCAGAAAGCCCACACAATCTGATCCATTATACAAATAGAGGAGCAGCTCTCCTCATGTGTTTGCATTTCAAGAGAAAAATGTACTTATGCAAGATCCTTCCCTTTTGGTTCAAGCGACTTGATTCTCAAATCACCAGCAGAAAGATTCACATTGTGATCCCCATTCGTTTCGACAGCTGGTAATATAAAGTTGTTAGGCTTCAAGTATTGATTCTATCTTTTTTATTAAGTCTGATCACCATTGGGATGTTACCATCGTCCACACACATTTTAGCTGCTGGCAGTTCTAGTTTTCGTTAGACTCAATCATTTTTGCAACAAGTCATGACACTAAATCAATGATGTGAAAATAATAATATAAGAAAGCACCCAATACTTTTGACCTCTTCTATTGTGCGGGTCAGCAGACCCTGCTCAGAGTAGCAGCGAGTAGTTCTACATTCACTCGAATTTAGCATCTGACTGCAAAGTTTGAAAACCTTGGGAATTAATCTGCTGAGATACATAAACCTAACAATTCCGCAGTGGCTTGTTTAAATAATTATAGAGCAGTCTTTTCAATGCTCGATCAGAAGCCTGCAATCTTGTATTCAATTACCATGAATGGGAATACCTTTGATGCTTCGCTCAGCACACTAACCTGAAGACAATAGGACCATAGAAACATTCACCACTACAGCACAGAAACAGGCTTCTTCGACCCCTCTAGTTCATGCTGAACCTTTTTTTTTGCTTAGTCCCACTTGCCTGCACCCAGTCCATCGTTCTCCCATTCATGTACCTGTCCAAATTCTTCTTAAATGTTAAAATTTAGCCCACATTCACCAACTCAGCTGGCAGCTAGTTCTACACTTCCATCACTCTCTAGTTGAAGAAGTCCCCCCTCATATTCCCCTAAACCTTTTCCCTTTCACTCTTAACCCTTGTCCTCTGGGTTTTTTTTTCTCACCCATCCTTAGTAGAAAAGCCCTATCTACATTTACTCTGTCTACCCCCCTCATAATTTTAAATATCTCTATCAAATCTCCCCTCATTCTTCTATGCTCCATGGAATAAAGTCCTCACCTGTTTAACCTTTCCCTGTAACTTAGTTCCTGAAGTCCAGGCAACATCCTAGTAAATCTTCTCTGCACTCTTTCTATCTTACTGATATCTTTCCAATAGTTAGGTGACCAAAACTTCACACAATACTCCAAATTTGGCCTCACCAATACAATTTTACCATAATATCCCAACTCCTATACTCAATACTTTGATTGGTGAATGCCAATATGCCAAAAACTCTCTTTACAAACCTATCCAACTATGATGCCACTTTCCGGGAATTAGGTATATGTATTCCCAGATCCCTCTGTTTTACCACACTCCTCTGTGTCCTACCATTTACAATGTATGTCCTTTCTTGGTTCGTCCTTCCAAAATGCAACACCTCACACTTGCCTACATTAAATTCCATCTGCTATTTTTCTGCCCATTTTTCCAACTGGTCCAGATCAAGCTTTGAAAATGTCCTTCACTGTCCACAATGCCTCCAATCTTAGTGTCATCTGCAAACATGCTGATTTAATTTACCACATTATCATCCAGATCATTGATACAGATGATAAACAACAATGATCCTAGCACTGATCCCTAAGGGACACCACTAATCACAGGACTCCAGTCTAAGTAACAATCATCCTCCATTACTCACTGGCTTCTACATTTAGCCATTGTTGAATCCAGTTCACTACTTCACCATGAATACCTATGTCTGAACCTTCCACACTAACCTCCCATGTGGGACCTTGTCAAAGGCCTTACTAAAGTCCATGTAGACAGCATCCACAGCCTTTTCTTCATCAAAGCTCTATAAAATGTTTAAACATGACCTACCAAGCACAAAGCCATGTTAACTATCCCTAATCAGTTTCTGGCCATCCAAATAATTGTATATCTGATCCCTTAGAACACCTTCCAGTAATTTATCTACTACTGACGTCATACTCACCAGCCTATAATGTCCAGGGTTACATTTGGAGCTTTTTTAAAGCAACAGAACAATGTGAGCTACTCTCCAATCCTCCAGCATCACACTCATACCTTAGGACATTTTAAATATCTCTGCCAGAACCCCTGCAATTTCTACACTAGCCTCCCTCAAGGTCCAAGGGAATATCTTGTAAGGCCCTGGGGATTTATTCACCCTTTTTTGCATTAAGACAGCAAGCACTTCCTCCTCTTTAATCTGTATAGGTTCCATGGCCTCACTGCTTGTTTCCCTTACTTCCTACGACTCTGTCCCCAATTCCTGAGTGAATACTGATGGAAAAAAAAGTTAAGATCTCCCCCATCTCTTTGGTTCCATACAAAGCCAACCACTCTGATCTTCAAGGGATCCAATTTTGTCCCTTTATTATCCTTTTGTTCTTAATACACCTGTAAAAACCCTTAGGATTTTCCTTCACATTCTCTGCCAAAGGAACCTCATGTCTTATTTTAGCCTTTCTGATTTTTTTTCTTGAGGTTTTCCTTGCATTTCTTATACTCCTCAAGAACCTAACTGGCTCCATGTCGCCTATACCTGCTATACACATATCCCTCAAAAACCAAGGTTCCCTACACCCTCTAACCTTGTGTTTAAACTCTATACTCTCAAAATTTCACTCCTCCACTTACCTTGCACATTGTTGCCTGAAAACAACCTATCGTAATCCACGCATTCTAGATCCTTTCTCATTTCCTCAAAATTGGCCTTGCTCCAATTGAGAAACTCAACCTAAACCCCAGACCTGTCCTTCTCCACAATTAACTTAAAACTAATGCCACTGGACACAAAATGTTCCCCTACACATATTTCTGTCACCTGTCCTGTATTCCCCCCCCCCCCTCCCCTAAAAGGAGATCCATTATTGCATTCTCTTTATTTGGTACCTCTATATATTGATTATAAAACTTCCCTAAACACATTTGACAAATTCCAAGCCATGCAGACCTTTTATATTATGGGAACCCCAGTCAATATGTGGAAAATTTAAATCCCCTACTATCACAATCTTAGGTTTCCTGCAGCTGTCTGCTATCTCTCTCCATATTTTCTCCTCCAATTCTCATTGACTATTGGGCAGTCTATAATATAACCCACTGTTCATGACGAGGAACAAAATATATGATATATAAACCCTGTCCTTACCTGTGCCTACCTGCTGAATCCTTCTTGGTCCTTGAATAGGATGGCCCTTCCTGACTTCAACTCCTACTATCTCTCACCTCTTGCCAAAGACTATTGAGCCAAAGCCTTACCACTCTGACTCAGCCAATTTCTGACAATGGAACTAAATCAAATATTACTTTTACATGTATCTTAGTCATAGAGCATGGTAACAGGCCCTTCCAGCCTACAAGACCATGCCACCCAATTAGCCTACCACCCCTGGTAATTTTTGAATGGTGGGAGGAAACCGAGCCCCCAGAGGAAACCACGCAGACACAGGGAAAACATGCAAACTCCTCACAGGCAGCATCTGATTTGAACCTTGATTCCAATTACTGGTGCTGTAACTACATTGTGCTAACCACTACACTAACTGTGCTGCCAGTTTTCTGGCACAGTCATTACCACTGATGCACAATCAATAATCACAAAAGACTGAAGTCCTTCATTAAATATAGACCAGAACAGCCAACAACCTAAAGGCAGAGTGGAATAGGAAGCATGTTAAGGGCTATGGGCAGGGTCAGTCTCAGGAGGTGTGTCCAGCGAGCAGCAACCAATCATAGCAATAACAGTGGTTTACCACAACCATGTTGAAATATTCTGAATAATACACAAAATTAGTGACTTTGGAATCAGAATCAGAATTTATTGTCATGAACAAACCATGAAATTGGGTGTTTTGCGGCAGCGTCACGGTGCAAATCATCTTACAACATTACTCTAAAAAAAATAATAGTGCATGAAAGATAAGGCCGTGTCTATGGTTCAATGATCATTCAGGAATCTGATGGCAGTGGGGAAGAAGCTGTCCTTGTGCTTGTTTTTAGGCTCCTGAAAGTTGCTAATAAAGTTACATCATTAATCAAAAATTATTTCTGAACATTTCATGATCACATTTGAGTCACACCACTTATTTGTCTTGGAATTAGCATTAGTGGGAAGCTATAACATCACAAGCATGGGTAGAATTGATCGCTTTGGTTCACGCAACCTTAACATCTCAAGTTGGCTTGAGATAGGTACCCTGTCACTTGTCTGAAGAAAGTAAGTATTCCCATTGTCCTGATAGAACACTGAATATTTGTCCGTGTCGAACTTTTATTTCGCTTGGTTCTATCAACCTGTACCTGGACCATAGTCTTCACTCCCCTCCCACAGTATATAAAGATAATTGATGACCTTGTGGAGATTTCTAAAATCATGAGGGGCACGGATAACGGAATGTTCAAACTCTTTCTATAGACTATACAGTTCGGATGGTGATCGACATCTAGAATGAGATGCCAGAGGTAGCTATAATTGTGGGTACAAGAACAACATTCAAAAGACATTTGAGCAGAAATATGGATAGAAGGATATGGAGCAAATGGGACTCACCCAGAATGTAAACTTGCTCAGCATGAATGAAATGGGCAACTGATGTAGGGATACGGAGAGAAACAGACAGAATTAAAAATAAGTAGATAGAAAGCAGTTCCTACAATTCCCCTGCACTTTCAGGTTAACCAGGTCACACACATTATTGCAGCCAACTAGAAGAAAGCATTCCTCAGTAATTCACCACATTTTCTGCTGAAATTGCTTCAGAGTGGCTTTTAAACCTGCAACTCCGTGCTCTAACCCAGACATTCTCAAACTTCCTCTTAGGACTCCGTTCATAGTTTGCCAGACCCCCTTCCTGTGAAACATCAAGTTCCAGTTTCTTCCATACTTCTCTCCTACCGACTGCATGCAAAATTTAAAAAAAAACATTTATGTTACATGGGGTGAAAAGAAATTAAGGCTTTTATTTAAATGCGCTGTGGCCCCCCAGGGGCCCATAGAGCCAAGGTTGAGAATAGCTGCTCAGACCACTGACCTCAGTCAGAGATACAAATATGTAAAATGGGAAACAGGAAAATGAAATGAAGGAAAATCTTTACAAAGTTGCCCTAATCCCATTTACAGAAATACAACTCAGAATCAAAATCATTATTTATTGTCATGAACATATCACAAAATTTGTTGTTTTGCAGCAGCATTTACAGGTGCAAAATTGCTATCAATTAGATATTTTTTAAATAAATCATTAGTGAAAAAGAAGGGAAAGTGAGGTAGCATCTGTGGTTCATTGTCCATTCAGAAATCTGATGGTGAAAGGGAAGAAGCTATTTCTGTATCATCGGGTGTTCATCTTCAGGCTTCTGTACCCCTTTCCCAATGGGTGGTGAGGGTCCTTGTGGATAAACTTTTTTTTGTGAGATACCACCTCTTGAAGATGTCCTTAATGGAGCTAAAGCTGATGTCCGTGATGGTGCTGGCTGAGTTCATAACTCTCGCAAGTCTTATCCTGTCATTGGCACCTCCATACCAGATAGTTATCCAAATAGTCAGAATGCTCTCCACAGTGCACCTGTAGAAATTTGCAAGAGTCTTTGATGACATAACAAATCTCCTCCAATTCCTCACAAAGTTTAGCCACTAGTGAGACTCCTTTGTGATTGCATCGACATGGAGGCCCCAGGACAGATCCTCAGAGATGTTGACATCCAAGAATTTGAAGTTCTTTACCCTTTACACTGCTGACCCCTCAATGAGGACTGGTTTGTGTTCTCCTAGTTTTCCCTTCCTGAAGTCCACAATCTGTTCCTTAGTTTTGCTAACATTGAGTGCAACGTTGCTGTTGTGGCACCACTCAACTAGCTGATCTATCTCACTCCTGAACTTTTCTTCATTGCCCTCAGTGATTCTGCCAAGGACAATTGTGACAATGGCAAATTTATAGACAGCACTTGAATTGTGCCTAACCACACAGTCATGGGTGTAGAGAGACTAAAGCAGTGGGCTAAGCACGCATTCTTGAGATACGGCTGTGTTGATTGTCACTGAGAAGGAGAAATTATTTCTGAATCGTACTGCCTATGGTCTTCTGATGAGGAAGTCAAGAATCCAGTTGTAGATAGAAGTGAAGAGGCCCATACTTTGAAGCTTGCTGACAGGTACTGAGGGGATGATGGTGCTGAAAGTTGAGCAGTCGTCAATGAAAAATAGCTTGATGTAGGTGTAGCAACTATTTCCTTTATAATTGATGTTGTTGTTTCTGACTCATTCAAATAAATCTGTACCAAAGTTGAGTTGTTTTCCAAAGTTTATTAAATGATATTTAACATTGTTAACATTATTATAAGTTATTATATATTGTTACCAGCTGTTAATCATTGTTAGATGATACTAAAACTTTGTTAGACTGTCAATAAAAATGGTCGGAACATTCCTTCCATTTCCTAGAACTAAAACTAAGCATCTTTATCTCTTTAGCAAACAAAAAATCTAGCTAACCTTAAAGCAAAGATATTGCTAGGAGACAGCAAAAGGTATGTAAACAACATTTTTAAAGCCACAAACAGAATTTGCTTGCAAGCATGAAATACATTTGAACCCTTATAGTACGTGTTGCTGTTGTTTAGGTGATCCAGGGGTGAGTGGAGAGCCAATGAGATTGTATCTGCTATGGAACGATTGTGGTGGTAAGTGAAATGCAGTGGATCCAGATCTTTACTTAGATTCGAGTTAATTCTGGCCATGACCAACCTCTCAAAGATGCGGGTGCTTCTGGGCATACCTGAACTTCCTGTAGAGATCTGGATCACCATCAACCACACTCTCAGCAGGTTGCAAATCCTTTCATTCATCCACAGCCTTTTGTTAGGGTATTCACGTTATGTGCACGTGGGAACACGTTCATCCACGCAGGTCTTGATGAAGTCATTCAAATTGGAAGATGGGTCCTTGAATATGGTCCAGTCCACCAATTGAAAGCCATCCTCCAGGTGCTTCTCTACCTCCTTCAACCATACTTTCACCATCTTCTGGACTGGTGCTGTAGTCCTTGACCTCTGCTTGCACACCAGGTGTAGAATTACAGCCAGGTGATCAGACTTGCCAAAGTACAGACATGGGTTTTCTCGATACACGTTCTTGGTGGTGATGTAGTCGTGGTCAAGTGGTTGCAGAGGTAATATGTTGGTAATAGTGTTAGGGACTTCTCAGGTCCCCTACAGTGATTAAGTAGGCATCAATGCCTGCTGTCTCATGGCTGCTGATCAGTGCTCAGTTCCTCCAGTGCCAGCCTGATGTTAGCCTGGGGCCGAATGTACTCAGCAACCAAGATGATGGTGGCAAACTCCCTCAGCAGATAGAATGGATGCCAAATGTTCCAGGTAAGTTTTGATGTTTTGAATAGATATTTTGCAGTTCACACGAGACTGCACAAGGAATCAGGACATGTTCAGGATCCAACTGAACGCAACATTTTTCATTGTCAGAAAACAGCAAATCTCAAGTCTCGGGAAGAGCAAGTAAACTCATTTCAAAATTTAATAGATAGAAACATTCTTCTTTGGCTTGGCTTCGCGGACGAAGATTTATGGAGGGGGTAAAAAGTCCACGTCAGCTGCAGGCTCGTTTGTGGCTGACAAGTCCGATGCGGGACAGGCAGACACGATTGCAGCGGTTGCAAGGGAAAATTGGTTGGTTGGGGTTGGGTGTTGGGTTTTTCCTCCTTTGCCTTTTGTCAGTGAGGTGGGCTCTGCGGTCTTCTTCAAAGGAGGTTGCTGCCCGCCAAACTGTGAGGCGCCAAGATGCACGGTTTGAGGCGTTATCAGCCCACTGGCGGTGGTCAATGTGGCAGGCACCAAGAGATTTCTTTAGGCAGTCCTTGTACCTTTTCTTTGGTGCACCTCTGTCACGGTGGCCAGTGGAGAGCTCGCCATATAATACGATCTTGGGAAGGCGATGGTCTTCCATTCTGGAGACGTGACCCATCCAGCGCAGCTGGATCTTCATAAGCGTGGACTCGATGCTGTCGACCTCTGCCATCTCGAGTACTTCGACGTTAGGGGTGTAAGCGCTCCAATGGATGTTGAGGATGGAGCGGAGACAACGTTGGTGGAAGCGTTCTAGGAGCCGTAGGTGGTGCCGGTAGAGGACCCATGATTCGGAGCCGAACAGGAGTGTGGGTATGACAACGGCTCTGTATACGCTTATCTTTGTGAGGTTTTTCAGTTGGTTGTTTTTCCAGACTCTTTTGTGTAGTCTTCCAAAGGCGCTATTTGCCTTGGCGAGTCTGTTGTCTATCTCATTGTCGATCCTTGCATCTGATGAAATGGTGCAGCCGAGATAGGTAAACTGGTTGACCGTTTTGAGTTTTGTGTGCCCGATGGAGATGTGGGGGGGCTGGTAGTCATGGTGGGGAGCTGGCTGATGGAGGACCTCAGTTTTCTTCAGGCTGACTTCCAGGCCAAACATTTTGGCAGTTTCCGCAAAGCAGGACGTCAAGCGCTGAAGAGCTGGCAATGTATAGAAACATACATTGCATTAAAAGTACAGAAAAGAAAACCAATGACAATAATGTTACTGTTAACATTTTCAATCGGCCACGAGCTCATGAATCAGGACTAGCAGGTTTACACCCACGTCAATAACAGATGGAAGAATTCATGCAAAGAAAATACAAATGCTAAATTATTTTATTAAATAGATTCTCTTCGGCTGGCTGGGACGATAGCATCAATAAGGCCGATGACAGTCGATGCTGTGACCCTGTCAGTCAATAATATTGCCAAGTGTGCAGCAGCAGGCTCTTGTTTGTTGGTCCCTAATTATAATTTTTTGACTGCTGCTTCCCCTGAGATGTGCTAAAATGCACCAGGCAAAGGCTATTCTCAGTATACAACTGATTCTCAGCTATCTGCAATCTCAACTGCAGCTCATGGGTAAATTATAATTGTATGGTAGAAGATGTGTCAGTCCCACTGCGAGTTAAAAATGTAAGTACGTCTATATCAGCAGGTATGCAGGCTTCAGCAAGGTGTGGAATGTCCTCCCACACATACTGCATATTCAAAGGCACCAGCTACTCTTTTTCTTTATCTTTTGTTCATTAAAGATGATTTGATAAAAATGCTTTACCCTAGAAACTTGATAGTGTTCTGAAGAGTGCTGGCTTGGGTTTTATGACATATCAGTACCAAATGGGAGTCATTGTCGTGTACATGTTTCTGTGATCCTTGCTTCCATTTTGACAGTCTATTTTTATAGCTGCCTCTTGCCCTCTGCAAATGAAAGAAACACCTGAGAGTGGAAAATCTTTGAAATAAGTGGCTGCTCTGTCTTCCTGAGTTAAGATAATGAAATAGTTCACTCATGGATATTTAACTGCAATTTTTAAAAAATCAGAAAATAATTAAACTTCTTCATAGGTTGCAAAGAACAATGAGCGGCCCAAATTCTGCAGGCAAAGCAATCCATAATTAAACTGGAAATCAGTCCATCATAATTAATTGTCACCAACTCCAAAGGGGCACTTCCTGAATCGCAGGAGCACCCAGTATACTGGACAGGCAATGAAGCCAATGGCAAATGAGGGCCATGAGCATCTGACAGCAAAGTGACAACGTTGTCAGAAATCCCTTTGGAAAACGTGCTGCATTCATTTTCTTTTCTTAGTTGCCTGTTCTTCAGGAGGCCCTGAGCGTACCCGCTCATCCCCCAGGTGGAGCTCACGTGTTCTCATGAACAAAGTGCAGTTGGGCTCAAAGTTGTAGCTTGACCCCACAATTCGCAAAATCTCACAGGAAGGTCAATGGGTGAAAACTTCCAGCTTCAAGTCTTCTTCTTTCGACTGAAATTTTAGGGGAGAGAAAGACCTGTGGTCCCTAATAATCCGAGCAAAACCAATGGTGTAAAAATCATAATGCATTTTGACTGGTTTCCTGTCTAGATTTCAGCTATACTAAAATAGTTTTATTAATATTCTGACTGGAGAAAATCCAATAGCTGGACAGATTGGATACTGGTAAAGTGATGATATTTCCTTGAACTGAGGTCTGAGCCTTGCAAGTAAAACAGAATTTATTACATTGGTCTGAATTATTTCCAACAAAGCATGTAGGAAGATGGTTCATTCATTTTACACCATTGTCACTTTGTTTAATGAACTAGTACATCCATAACTCTTTGTCACTCTCCTACTTCCTCTGGCATCACACGCAAGCAGATTGGTGAGGGCTTCACGATTCTGTTTCTTAGTTGTCCAAGTGCTCGAGAACGCCCACCATCGTAAACAAAGGTCTCTGCGAGAATCTGACAAGAGGTGTGGATGAGAAGCACATGGGAACTGCAAATGCTGCGAACTAGCAGTCAAAAGGTGGAGGGATTCAGTGGGTCAGGCAGCATCGGTGGAGAGAAACGGGCTGTCAGCGTTCCAGGTCAGGACCCTTTATCAAGAATAGAATAATGCTGCCGTGTAGAAGTCATGCCTTGCACCACACCAACTGAGGGATATCACTTGATGTGGAGTGTAACCCTAATTAACACAGAATGACAAAAATTCTAATGAATCATTTTTGTTAACCATATACTAGGCATGAAAATCCCAACAATATCCTGCCAAAACCCTGATGTACATTGAATGCCATCTAGTGAAAGACATAGAAAAATGCAACAGGGCATTTCCTCTTAGATTTCACATCTTTCATTAGAGACACTGCAAAAGAGAGGGATGATCTGCACACTTTACAAATAACTGTCCTCAATTCGCATGCAAGTGAAACAATTTATTAAAAGAACTTCCAATGCAAACTCTAACTGGAATATCCAGTCAAATGGTTGCTGCCATTGAGCTAAATCTACCATTCACCATTTTTAAAGCTTAGTGATGCACTTTCCCCATTACACAAACCTTTGTTTCACTGCATTCTTTTCCAAAACAACATTATGATCTAAACATCACTAAACTCTCAATTATCAGAACTTACTTGCATCCTATCATTTGTGCCAGTATCTTGGAGCATTGTGAGCAGTTTTGGGCTCCTTAACCAAGGAAGGATTTGTTGGCATTGGAGAGGGACCAGAGGAGGCTCTCCAGAATGATCCCCAAAATTAAAAGGTTATCTTATGAAGTGCAATTGATGACTCGAGGACTGTTCTTGCTGGAGTTTAGAAGAATGAGAGGGAGGTTCCATTGAAACCTATTGAATACTGAAAGGCCTGGATAAAGTGGATATGGACAGATGTTGCCTATGGTGTGGGAGTCTGGGACCTGATGGTACAGCTTCAGAATACAAAGATATCCTTTTAGAACAGAGATGAGAAGGAATTTCTTCACTCAGAGGATGGTCAATCTATGGCATTTGTTGCTGTGGAGGATGTCATTGGGTATATTTATGAGAGATAAACAGGTGATTGATTGGGAAGGGAATTAAGGGGAGAAGCCAGGAGAATGGAGTTGAAAATGATAATAAATCAGTCATGATGGAATGGCAAGGAAGACTCGATAGGCCAAATAGCCTAATTCCATTCCTGTCTTCGTCCTTAAAAAGTGATCACTGGAACCAAACCATCACAGAATAGCCAAAGCATGGAAGGGGACAGTTCAATCTGTTAACTATGTGGAAGCTCTCTTCAAAAATAAAAATCCATCTCACCCCATCGCCTCCACCGTCTCCCCCTGGCTATGCAAATTCTCTTGGTTCTGATACCCAGCTCACTCTCTTTCAAATGCCTCAAGTGAATCTTCTGTATGGACAATCCCAGTTTGTGATCCCCTAACCAGTCACTGTGCCATAAATGTTTTTGGTACTTCCACCAATTTTATGCTTGTTGGTTCTTAATCGACCCCCATATCTTTTTTTAATTATTTTATTTATTAGAAAACAAAGTAATAACCACAATTACATCGTCCCCCAATATCTATAAATACTGGGGGTTGAGGCTTGTACTGTCAGGATATTTAAAAGACTCTCACATCGGCACCTGGAGAGGGAAGGAGAGAGGGAATGATTAGAATGATCAGGGTGGCACAGTTAGCAGAGCTGTGAGCTCAATGCTGTCACAGCACCAGGGATCAGGGCAGGGGTTCAAATCCTGCACTCTCTGTAAGGAGTTGGTACATTCTCCCTGTGTCTGCGTGGGTTTCCTCTGGGTGCCCCGGTTTCCTCCCACCATTCAAACCCTGCGGGAGTTGGAGGTTAATTGGGTGTAAATGGGTGGCACGGACTCATGGGCCAAAATGGCCCATGTATGTCTAAATCAGGGGTGCTGTGCTGCCGGAGCTCACTGGAGCATTGCTCCATCACCTTAGGGGGCCGCTCCAGACACCTCATGGGGTGGTTCCAATGCCTCCTTGTTGCCTTTTTTGGTGAGCTCCAGCACCTAAAAAATTAGGACTGCATCCCTGGTATAAATTAAATTTTAAATTTAAAAAAATCATTGTGCAATCGGTTTAATATTGGTTGGCACATCGTTGACTGACTGTATTGTGCTGTAATGTCCTATGTTCTACTACTCTAGACCTCGATCAGATTCTCTCACAACTTCCTGTGTCCCATGGGGCACAATCTCATCTTATCCACTCTGTTCATTGAATTGAAGTTCACTCATGCCTGGAATCACTTCAGCATCTCTTTTCTGCATCCTTTCTGAAACTCTCACAACTTTCTGAATCTGTGGAAATAGAAATGGACATGATGATGAAGTTGTGACTGAACTGATCTTTTTTTGAAGGTTCATCGTGACTTTCTTGTTCATGTAATCTATACAACAGATTTAACACCAAGAATCAATATATTGTTGTCACTTTCTCAGCAAGCCCTGCCATTTACAAGAAACTCCTGACTTACATTGCAGGCTCTCTGTTCTTTGAAACCCTTCATGCTTCCTCATTTCAATTGCTTCTTCTCATCTATGTATGTCTGAATGTAATCTTTCTCTCAAAGTATAGCTCTGTATTTCCAACCATTAAATTTTGCCTGCTACCTTTCGGACTAATTTCACCAGCCTTTCTCAAAACTCTTGGAAGTCCTTTACCATTCTCCTCCCAGTTCACTGTACCACCAAGTTTTATATCATTTGTAAATTTGATAATGTGGTTTGCATGCCCATGGTTAAGAAAAGAACCTACATATCTTGGGTCCCAGTGCTGACCTTTGCTGGATTCCAACCATCCACTTCTTTCTCTCTACCACAGAGGTTTTTCTCCTTGCTGGTCCAGTCGTTTTATTCAGTAAGGCACAATTAGCCTTGCAGTTAGCACACATTTACAGTGCCAATGACCTAGGTTTTAATTTCCAAGTTGATGTGTAGAATTTAAACTCAAATCTCTCACTTAAAGATCAAGGGTTCTAGTCCAGTAACTTCTGTGTTTTGTTTCGCTTGTTCTATTCTTTGATGTATTTCCAAAAGAGAAGTGATAACAGCAATTCCAAAGTATCAGGATTATTTCTTTACAAGTACACCTGAAATTTAGCCAGAAATTCAAATCAGCTATTCATTTCCCAAACCTTTCAGATTATGCTTCAAAGCTACTTCACAGGACCTCCAGAAACTTTCTTTATTGGATATGTGTGCATTGATAAGAATATGCAAAAAACAGGCAGTGCCCAGGTTATGAACATCCAACTTACAGACAACCTGTACTTATGAACAAATTGTGCCTCAATTCGTGCATGCGCACAATGTTACCTTACGAATGCCCCTTCCTGTATGCAAGACATCAATGGAACGAGAGTAAGCGCTAACTTTTAATCATGATCTTTTTCATTTGTTTTCTTTTTTCGTAGAAAGGTAAAATACGTACTATAATACTATATACTACAACAAACATTTTACTAACTGAAACTAAATAAGAACTTGTTCTGACTTACATGCAAATTTGACTTAAAGACAGACTTAAGGAACAGATCTCATTCGCAACCTGGGAAATGCCTGAACACGTATACACAAATAGTTCAATAATCCAATCACAGAAAATTATTCCATCAGACATGACAATTTCACACCCATGCAGAGAGTCCATAGAATGCTACAGCACAGAAAACAGTTCATTTGGGCCTTCTAGTCCCAATGACCTTCTCCCATTCCATAACCTTCCAGTCCTCTCACATCCATGTACCTATCCAATTTACCCTTAAAACACATGATCGAGCCCACATTCACCACATCAAATGGCAACTCACTCCATACTCCCACTACCCTCTGAGTGAAGAACTTCCCCCTAAACCTTTTCCCCTTCAGCTTAAAACTGACCTCTCATATTTATCTCCCCCAACCTAAGTGGAAAAAAGCCTATTCGCATCCATTCTGTCTATACCTCTCATAATCTCGTAAATCTCAATCAAATTTCCCCTCATTCTTCTTCGCTCCAAGGAATAAACTCCCAACCTGTCCGATCTTCCCCTGTAACTTAACCCCTAAAGACCTGGAAACATTCTAGTGAATCTTCTCTGCACTCCTTCAATCTTATTGATATCCTTCCTGTGGTTGGGCGCTCAGTCGAAAGGAATGATATCAGAAGTGGCAGGCTTCACTGTGTATTTGGCACATTCTTCCAATGTTTGTTAACTGAGCATTAAACAAAATTTGTAAATCTTCTTGCTGCCAGTTTCCATTGATCTATGGGCAGAAACTCTTTCCTAAGATGGTACACTGTTTGAGGCAGCACCGCTACTTCCTCAGTAGACTGCAGAAGTTCAGTGCATCATCATGACCCTTTGGACAACAAGTATGTGAAGTCGTGCAATTACCTGAGAATACTTAAGCAAAAAAAAAAAACATCTGGAGGGTTTTGTGATTTTTGCACAATACAAAAATGTTCCTTTAATTTTTTTTGTCATTAAAATAGGCAACAAAGAAACAATGTGCATAAACAATGTGAAGGAGGTCTGCAAGAACACTGAATTGTGGGTGTTTAATGTCAGAGCGGTAATTTCTCAATAGATGTCTGATATCGAGGTGTAAAATTTACAAACAGTAATCAGTATGTTCCATCATCAGACGGCAGTTCCATCATCCAGACGCACTGGATGAAATGAAAAGTAAAAGTAATGATTCTATACCAATAGAGTTTGAATGCAAGTTTTAACAATGGAACTGCAAAATTGGAGAAAAATCTCAATACTAACATTGTTGTAAATTTTATATAATGTTGAATCTTTAGGAGAAATTAATATCTGGCATTAACGTTTACCCATACAGAAATAGCTCGCCCTGGTGGAGAAATTATTTCAACAGCAAGAAGCAGATAGACTCCAAAGAATCTTCTGATTAACTAACCTATCATATCTCTGCGCTTTTTTCAATGATTTTGCGATTTTATTTTTAATCCATGAGCAAAAAATGCAACATAAATTATATATCTTTATAATGCTATGGAAAAAAAAAACACTGATGTGATAAAGGTGTAGTGCTGTGTTTAATGTTAGATCAGAAGCAAAACTAAGGAGACTTGAACAACTGGGAAGTGTGGTTTGAATATTAGCTAAATTAATAACTCACATTAATACAGTTCTTCTTGGCTTTATTAAAAAGATTGAGTTAATGCTTCTGACATTTTCATATATCCCTTCAAATTTGTCAAAAAATATCTTGTTAATTTCCGTGGTCTTGCACAGATGAAAGAAATGACCTTCACAATGTATTTTGTTGTGCTAAAATTTCACTTGTGTTCTCAAGTCAGTTTCAAATAAAAGATAAGCACTAGGCATTCGTGTTAATTCTGGACGTGGTGAAAGTCCCATTTTAATTAAGAGCATGTATCATTTTCCAAATGTTCTGCTTTTTATTATTTGATCACGTGGCCACACATATGTTGGCCAATTAATCCTCAGGCACTCATCCCATCATTTAAGTTTTGTGTCCCCCATCCCATAATAAAGAAATGCCTTTTGTGGCAGAGAAACATCTGCCTTTTTATTGTATTCAAGTGCCAAGTTCAAAAAGACTGTATTTCAAGCAACTTGTGAGAAAACTTCAACCCTTTCTCGTGTCCGTACTCTAGGTGAATTGTGAATTATTGCTGACCTAACTTTCATTAAACATTTACTGTCTTGTAAAGTACGGAGAGAAAAAAAAATCATGATCACAAAAGTATATTTTATGTCACAAGACAAAATAAATGCGCTGTTCTCAATGTTAGTTTTAATACGGAGTAAAAGAATTTGCCCAGCAGAGACTAGAGACAATTTACCTCAAACATGTAGGCAGATACGCAGCTGTGCTGGTGACAGACTGACAAGCTTTCAAAGACTGTATAAAGTAGCTTGCAAGCAAAAAAAATTGTATCTCATTGACCAGAACTAAACAATGATAAATGTTTTTTGTGAACTGATGTGGAATGAGGATGTATGGACAATAAGAGTTCATATCTTGGATTCTTTACTTTTTTAATGTGTATTTGACGTGATTTACCTCCTCGGGCGAAACCAGTTCCAAATTGAATGCTGACCGTATCATTTCTCAGCTATCAAACCAAAAAACTTAAGTGATTCCTCTTACAACTGATTAGCATCAGGGACAAATTCGTCCCAGTAGCCATGGTGTACAGTTCTCCAAATTTAAATACAAATAGCTTCAATCTCTCCCATAACCCATTAGACAATCCACGCAGATACGATTTGCAAAGAGCTGGTTAAAAAAAAAATGCTGTAATGGCTGAATGTGCAGTAACACAGTAATTCAGGTCACGTCTCATTCAGCCATCCATCACTCAAACAAAACAATGGCAGCCATAACCCCATGAGGTAGGTTTGTGGAAAGTACTGCAGCTTACTGCCACATTTTGATAAGTTAAAGACTAATCACAAAGAGTGCAAACTGTTATGGATTCGAAACACAAATGTTATAATAATAAGAGCAGCAATTCATTATCTGCACAAAAAGTGGCATAGAGAGCATCATTTTGGAATAAATTACCTGGCATCTCATGATTAGCACCTGCAAATCTAATTAGTAAAGGCAAACATTTATTAGCAATTTTCAACAAGTACACCCCTCAGTGAAGGCCTGCCTCATTGATTCATCTCCTCTCAAATGATTAATGGATGACAAAACCTTTTCATACAAATGCATCAAAGGAAATGGATAGTCTATGTGTCGCAGGATCTTAATTTAATTTTAGACATACAGCACAGTAACAGGTCATTTTGGCCCACAAGCCTGTGCCACCCAATTAACCTACAACCCCCTGGTACATTTTGAATGGTGGGAGGAAACCGGACCCTCCGAGGAAAACCCACGGTGTGGATGAGTCACTTACCCTTAAGGTCCACTAGGAGGCTGTGGGCTCGCACACATATGTTCTCAGAACATACCGATTCCTTATAGACAGCACAGGATGCGAACCCCAGTCCTGATCACTTGTGCTGTAACAGTGTTGCACTAATCATGCCGTGTGGTACTGCAGGAGCAGGTTGGAAGAGAGCCTTTCCTTTCTTTAAAGGACAAGGTCGATTTTCTCCTATTTCAGTGCAAATTTCAACCACAATAAAAGTTTAGCCTTCAAAATATGCAAAATCAAATTCCATCCGTGTCTGAGTCTAAGGTGTTTAATGCTCTTTAATAAAGTCAGGTACATCAAACAATTTTCCATTTGGCCTGTGGATTCATTTCACACCTTGTAGATTAGGAAAAAAAGTACATAAATGGTTGCAACATTGAAAAGAGTTACACATTGGCTCAATGAATTGCTGGCCAGAGTGAACAGAACAGAAAAAATTCTCTGGAGTCCAGGAATGTAGAATGGTCAAGAATGGTGCAAAATGGTCAAGAATGTTGCAGAATAGTCAAGACACAGAACAAGAGCTGTCCAGCATTGAATGAGCCCATCACATCATATGTGACAAACCTACTACAATTTTTTTTAAAGAGATCGCAAGTAGGATAGACAGAGGAGATACAGCGGATGTTGTGCATTTGGACTTTCAAAAGGTCTTCGACACGGTGTCACACGAGGTTGTTAAACAAGATGAGAGCCCATGGAATTACAGGAGGGATACTAACATGGCTAGAGCATTGGTTGTTCGGCAGGAAACAGTGAGTAGAAATTAAGGGATCCTATTCTGGTTGGCTACCAGTTACCAGTGGTGTTCCACAGTGATAGGTGTTAAGGCCGCTTCATTATATGTGGTATATAAATGATTTGGATTAGGGAATACATGGCTTTGTGGCTAAATATGCAAATGACACCAAAACAGGTGGTAGGGAAGGTGGTGCTAAGGATACTGAAAGGCTGCAGAGAGACTTATGGGCAAAGAAATGGCAGATGAAACACAATGCTGGCAAGTGTACGGTCATGCACTTTGGTGGAAGAAATAGATGGGCAGACTATTATTTAGATGGGGTAAAATTCAAAATCCCTCGTGCAGGATACCCTAAAGGTTGACCTCCAGGATGAGTTGGTGGGAAAGAAGGTGAATGCAATGCTGCCATTCATTTCAAGAGGAATAGCATATAAGAGCAGGGATGTAATGTTAAGACTCCATAAAGCAGTGGTGAGACCTCACTTGGAGTAATATATTCAGTTTTGGACATCGTATTTGAGAAATGACTTACTGCCATTGGAGAAGTTCCGAAAAATTTTCTAGAGTGGTACCAGGAATCAAAGGGTTAGCATTGAGGAATGATTATACTCGAAATGCACAAAGATGAGGGGGACCTCATTAATGCATTTCAAATGATAAAAGTCAGAGGGCTGTGAATCCATGGAACTTGTTGCCAAAGGGAGCTGTGGAAGCGAGGCCTGTTGGAGATTGACAGGTCTATGATTTTTCAAGGCATCAAGGGCTATAGGGAGAAAGTCTGGAAGTGGGGCTGAGTGGATGGATGGATCAGCTCATGATTTGATGGTGGAAAAGACTCGATTGGCCAATCTTGTGATTTTTGTGATCAACCATCCCTTTGCCTCTGCAGATGTTGCCTGACTGAGTTCTTCCAGCAGCTCATTTTTGCCCCTTCAAAAACCTTTTCTTCTTACCTTAATTTTGTGCCTCTATTTTCATTACCCCATGCCATATGTAAAATATTCTCACTATCTATCACAACTCTTATAATTTTATATACTTCAAGAAGATCAAGCTTTAGCATCTTTTTTTTTCATTTTTTTTATTTTTCACTGTGAACCATATCAGTCAAAATACATACAAACATTTCCCTCTTAAATATACACAGTGGCATTTTCTCCCCTTTTTCCCCCCTACCTTCCCTCCCCCTTCCCACCCCCCTCCAAACCCATTAAACGTTCAACATATACAATACAATAAAACCATTAAACAATGTCATCACACAATGAAAATAAACAAGAAAATTGTGTCATCTACTTTTACATACTGGGTCAGTTCATTTCGTCTTCTTCTCATTCTATCATTTTAGGAGGTGGAGGTCCGAGGCAAGCCCTCTTTGTACGGTTCCCAAATTTGTTCAGATATTGTGACTTTATTTTTTAAATTATATGTTATTTTTTACAATGGAATACATTTATTCATTTCCATGTACCATTGCTGTACTCTCAGGCTCTCTTCTGATTTCCAAGTTGACATTATACATTTTTTTGCTACAGCTAAGGCTATCATAATAAATCTTTTTTGCGCTTAATCCAGTTTGAGGCCTAATTCTTTACTTCTTATATTACTTAGAAGAAAGATCTCTGGATTTTTTGGTATGTTGCTTTTTGTGATTTTATTTAATACCTGATTTAGATCTTCCCAAAACTTTTTTCACGTTCTCACATACCTAAATTGCATGTACTGTTGTTCCCATTTCCTTCTTACAGCAAAAACATCTATCTGATAATGTTGGATCCCATTTATTTAACTTTTGGGGCATGATATATAACCTGCGTAACCAATTATACTGTATCATGCATAACCTTGTGTTTATTATATTCTTCATAGTTCCAGAGCATAACTTTTCCCATATTTCATTTTTTATCTTGATGTTTAATTTTTTTTCCCACTTTTGTTTGGGTTTATAGCTTATTTCATCATTTTCCTTCTCTTGCAGCTTGATGTACATGTTTGCTATAAAACTTTTAATTTTCATTGTGTCTGTAATCAGATATTCAAAGCTGCTTTCTTCAATCTGTTCCCCAATTTGTCCTGTAAGTAGGTTTTCAGTTGATGGTATGCAAACATTGTACCATGAGTTATTCCATATTTGTACTTCATTTGTTCAAATGATAATAAATTATTTCCCAAAAAACAATTTTCTATTCTTTTAATTCCTTTTCTCTCCCATTCTCTAAAGGAAAGATTATCTATTGTAAAAGGGATTAGTTGATTTTGCGTCAATAATAATTTTGGTAGTTAGTAATTTGTTTTTTTTCCTTTCTAAATGAATCTTCTTCCATATATTGAGTAAATGATGCAGTACTGGTGAGCTTTTATATTGCACCTAGCTTTTCATCCCACATAAAGTATATGTTCCGGTACCTTCTCCCCTATTTTATCTAGCTCTATCTTAGTCCAATCTGGTTTTTCCCTTGTCTGATAAAAATCTGATAAATACCTTAATTGTGCTGCTCTATAATAACTTCTAAACTTTGGTAACTGCAAACCACCTCATTTGTACCACTCTGTTAATGTATCTAATGCTATCCTTGGTTTCCCCCCTTTCCTTAAAAAATTCCTTATTATTCTCTTTAATTCATTTAAGAATTTCTCTGTTAAGGGAATTGGTAATGATTGAAATAAGTATTTATCCTTGGGAAGATATTCATTTTAATGCAATTTACCCTCCCTATCAACATTATTGGTAATTCTTTCCAATGTAGTAAGTCTTCCTGTAATTTCTTCATTAATGGCTGATAATTTAATTTGTATATGTGGCTTAAATTATTATCTAATCTAATACCTAGGAATTGGATTGCTTGTGTTTGCTATTTAAATGGTCATTCTTTTTAAAATTCTGTGTAATCCGCATTATTCATTGGCATCGCTTCACTTTTATTTGGGTTGATCTTGTACCCCGATATTTCTCCATATTCCTTCAATTTCTTATGTAGTTCTTTTATTGATATTTCTGGTTCTGTTAAGTATACTATGATGTCATTTGCAAATAAACTGACTTTATACTCCTTCTCCTTTATTTTTATCCCTTTTATTTTATTTTCTGTTCTTATCAGTTCTGCCAATGGTTCTATTGCTAAAGCGAACAGTGAGGGAGATAGTGGACATCCCTGCCTAGTTGACCTACTTAATTTAAATTGGTTCGATACATATCCATTTACTGTCACCTTCGCCAATGGTCCCTTATATAATGCTTTAATCCAATTAATATATTTTTTGGTAGATTGAACCTCTGTAATACTTTGAATAAATAATTCCATTCTACCCTGTCAAAAGGCTTTTTCTGTGTCGAAAGCAACAGTCACTGTTGGCATCTTATTTCCTTGAAGTGCATGAATTAAATTAATAAATTTACAGACATTATCCGCTGTTCATCTTTTCTTAATAAATCCAGTTTGATCTTGTTTTACTATTTTTGGTACACAGTCAGCCAATCGTCCTTCACTCCACAGAAAACAAATCTAGCCTGCCAAATCTCTCCCCATGCATGAAGTCTTCCAATTCAGGAACACCCTGGTGAATCTCCTCTGCACTCCTTCTTGTAGTGTGGCAATCAGAACTGTGCAGAATAGTCCAAGTGTGATGTAGTCTCCTTACACAGTCACGAAATTACATCCCAATTTTTGTATTTAATGACAAGCATCTTCATCCCTCCATCTACCAATTTCCACTTTTGGGAAACATGGACGAACCCACAATCCCTCCATTCATGAAACTTCTTTAACATCCTATAATGAATGTCCCATTGTTGCTTTACTTCCCAAAATGCAGCATCTTGCATTGTTCATATGAAATTCCACCAGCCAACGGTCTGCCCAACTTTCCATCTGATCCACGCCATCAGTCGCTTCAGGCAACCTTCTTCATTGTTCGCAGCACCATCAACTTTTGTGCCATCTACAAAGTTACTGATCACATCACCTGCAGTCACATCCAAGTTGCTTGTATATTGCAAACAGCAATAGTCCCAGCACTATATCAAAAACTTCCAATCAGAAAACAACCTTGTCCCCACTGCTCTCTGCCTCCCATTGCCAAGCCAATCTTGGATCCAATTTGCCATATTCCATATACCATATTCTTCTGGACCAGCTAACCCTATGAGATCTTTTCAAATGCCTTACTAAATTCAATATAGATAATGCCTACTTCCCTGTCTTCATCAATCCTCTTGGATGCCTTCAGAAAAATATCAATCAGTAAGTGTGGCTGGAATCCCACGAAAATTTTCATGGTTTCTAAAAGTATGTGAATCTTTTAATTTCAGATTTTTTTTCACCAAGAATTTTCTCGCCACTGTTTTAAATTTAACTGGCAGGTGGACAGCTGCTGTTCAGTCATCAGTCACCTTGCTCATCTATTCAGAAAAACATTTTTCATTTAATAATAGGTCAAATAACATAAAGAGGAAACAAGATTGGAACAAATAACTTGTAGCATTAGAAAACAAATCACACTCATTTAGAAGCACACATTAAGACCAATATTTCATGTACAGAGTGAACACAGTTTTGTTCCTCTTCCACACTTTAGTTCTAGGATAGAACAAAATAATCAAAGTGCCAAGTGAAGAGTTCCAAATTTTGACCAAGTGACAGAAATGGAATGGCTCTCAGTATTCCTGATGAACTGGTTGCAGAAGCTTGAAGAAGATCTTGACGACAATAGCATTACCTTGGGTGCTTGCCATTCTCAGCAACAAGCAGAAAGAATACAATGGCATTGATGGCAGCTCAAAGATGATTCTCCATATAAATTCCTGAGATGAGAACATTGTCCGACCAAGAAAGGCTAAGCTGTTTGGTTCCATCTTCCTTGGAGTTTGGAAGAAATGATGCCTTATCACATACAAAAACAAGATCCAAAGAGGGCTTGGCAGGATAGATGTTGGAATCATTCACTTGTGGGAGAGTCACAGACAAGGACACGATGCTACAAAATAAGGGCCCTGTCACTGAAAGCTCCTTAGAAGCATCTTCCCTCAGATGGCAGCAAATCGCTGAAATTCTCTTTCCGTGAGGTGAAGGCCAATAATTTGAAAAATTAAATATTGAGAAAGATAAATGTATGAAAGGGAAGGTTATGGGAAAGTGAAGGAGATGTTAGGCCTGTGCAGATCAACCATAATCATATTGAATGGCTGAGCAAACCTGAAAGCTCTCATGATTTCCTCCTGCTCCTATTTTCTGTTGTTGAGGTTTCTTTGTGAACTGGAATTTGAATATCAGAAGACATCAGTCTATAGTAGAGTTTATATTCAAAAAGGAATCCATATTCAGATGCAAAATGAGATACCAAATTCTGTTGGTCAAGATGCTTTTACACTCAATAACTGGCACTGCAGCTCAAGGCCAATGAAAATATTATTACTGTTCCTTAACTTTTTTGAGATTAAAGCTGTTGGGTTACATAATGAACTGGACATTTTACTTTAAAGTCATCAATATTTGCTGGAGTCAGCCAAACTTTGAGCATTTAACTGAGAGGTGTTGCACAACAGAGAGAAGGTGGAAAATCTCATGAAATGATGCGAGAATAACAACCCGATGCAGATAAGACAAAGGAGATGAATGTGGATGTCAGGAAGACCATGGGCGACCACCCTCCACTAAACATTAATAGCTAGGTAGTGGAGAGAGTGGAGAGCACCAAGTTCCTGAGACATCTATCCTGGACACACATCTCCTCCGTTGTCAGGAAGGCGCATCAGTGAATGGACTTCCTTAGGCTGAGGCGGGCAAGGCTACCAGCCTTCATTCTGTCAGCTTTCTGCAGGAGCTCTATCAAGAGCATCCTGGATGGTTGCATCACAGTGTTGTAGGGTTTACTGGAGAGAAATGGATCAGAGGTCAATCCATAGGAAGATAAAAGCAACAGAGGATCACTGGAACCTCCCTCTCACCACCCCGCCATCCCCCCCCCCCCTCACTTTTTGATGTGATTTACCATGATAGCTGTTGAAAGAGGGCTCATAAAATTAGTGAGGACCCCTGGACTCAGCATCTTCCAGATGCTCAGGAAAGATTTACAGAAGTATCAAATCCAGAACCACCAAGCTGAGGAACAGCTTCTTCCCACAAGCAATGACGCTGCTGAATGACTAATGAACTGCTAAGACAACTCTCTGAGACTTCACTATTTATTAATAAAATTTATATTTATATTTATGTATACTTTTCTGTGTGTGCACCGTGTCTGGGTGTTTGCTCTCTTTTGCACTGTGGACCAAAGAATGCTGTTTTGTACTGGTACAATCAGATGATAAATAAAAGTGAACTTGAACTTGACATGCTTGGAATTCCAAAACACAGTCTGAAGAATGGCCTTAGACTGTAGTTACATTCCAACCCCCCCAAATCTGAGCGCAATGTGAACAGACACTGGTCCAATTACCATAGGCATATCTAGGGTATGGCAGAGAACAGGGGCATCACTTACAGGAGCGGGTGCCACTGAACTCCCCTTACCTGCCTAATATCCAAGTCCCTAGCCCAATAATTTCCATCCCAGGGATGCAGTGCTGCACTGCCATGGCTCACTTGAGAATCTCTTCGGGCCACTTTGGGGCTGCAGCAGCATGGTCAGCATCTTGCTCAATGCAGGTTGAATGGGCTAAATGGCCATCTTAGTCTTCCTTACCCATAATCCTCCATGCAGCTGGAACTGTTCTGCCAGGCGCTGGTGCCAGAGAATCCAGGCTTTGTTCCGAGATCACCAGATCAGGAAATTATTAGGGAGCATTGGCATTAGGGAGGCAGCTCCAGGGGGATTCCAGAGAAGTATCCACAGATGCTGTCGAGGGATAATCCCGAGAATGTCCACCTGCACACGAACGTGTAGAGGTGGTGAGCTGAAGTGTGCAGATCAAGGCCGAGGGGCCAGCAATTTGGATCAAGCACAACACTTGCTACCACCTCCTGCAAATTGACCAGAAATGTTAAGGCATCGGTGGCTTTAAGGTACCTTAAAGCACTGACAAGGCACATCGCCAGCCAGAGATAAACAGGGAGATTGGCACTGTCCCTAGAATAAAAAAAGATAACAGCCTACAAATACACTGGGTCAGGTGTGGGGGTCAGAATGCCTTGTTTGGGGGGGCAATGCCTGCGAATGCCCCCCCCCCAACCTTGGCTCCGACCCTGTTGTCAGCATTAACCTCCCTACAGAATACAGCATTTTCTTTTCCAGAGAAAGTTCGACCCTCAGTAATTTGATCTATGCTCTTATCATCTGATTTCTGAAAAGAACCATTGCAAAACTGGCCTGATAGAAACCCTCCAAGCTGATAAATTCAAATAAAACAAGAAGCGTGATAGTTGTAGGGCGGGGGGGAATATTAATAAAACCTCGCTCTCATTCTATGACAATTTTTGTCATTCCTCAAACAGGTTGTCAGAACTTTACCACCAACACTGTGATTTTTATAAAGAAAACAGTTAAGACTTTAATTTGGAGGGCATTTTTGTTGGATTTTTAAATGAGGGGGCCATCGATATCAGTGGCAGCTCTAGTGCACCACTTGACCTAGATACACCACTGCCAATGGAGTAGCAGACTTGCATAGACTCTCCAACTTTTAGGCTCGGATATCTTACCACAAAACAAACTAACCAGAGAACCACCAAGCAAACGTTATATGAATCAATCATGTTAATTCCTTCTGAATGCTCTAGAATTTTTAATTTTTCAACAATTTTTCCTTATTTTTATCATTTCATGGTAAAACTTGTCCATGATCAATGGTCAAGAAATATGGCTGCTCAAGCAGTGGTGAAACCACTATGTCTGCTCTCCAAGTTATACCAGAGCAGTTCTTGACTTTTCTTTCAGTAGGTGCTTTCAAACTGCCCTGTAAAATGGGGTTAAGCGGGCAATTTTCCCAGTTAGCGTCCCATTCACAAGGTAGTTTGAAAGGGTCCGACCCGGTCAGTGACGTCCAAAGTCAACCAGGTTCCTGCCCTACCTTGCAGGTAGTCATGGAACCCAGTTAAACCTATCCAGGAGACGTCAACCGGCCCCTTGAACAGCAAAATGGCCGACCCAGTTACTCCTGTGATGTCGGCGCTGAGGTCACAGGGAAACCCTGGCTGAAGTGTCTGCAGTGATTGGGACGGGAGAGAGGGGTTGCTGCCATGGCTTGGGTGGAGAATTGTTGGGGGGGGGTGGGGGTCGGCTGCCACGGGGGCAGAGGGGTCGGCTGCCGCGGGGTGGGGGGGAAAGCAATTGACAGTGGGAGGAAGACTAGTTTGCATGACACGTCACTTAGAGCATCATCGCGGGGGCGGGATCCCCCTTAAATTGCAGGGTTAGCAATGTACTGGGGGTATTCCCCCCTCAGCTTAAAAGGTGCTGGAGGCATCTTCACCCCACTAATCGCACCTGGGTCCCAGGAGGGCTATCTGGGTGCTGCATATTAAAAACACCTACTGTCTCTAACAGTGTGGATCAGAAAACAAGCGCATGTTGTACAGGGTAAAAGAATACTCATTCTACAAATGAGCTGATTGGCCAGCATAATAGTTTTCTGAAAAGAAAATGTCAGGAGACTGGAAAATCTCCCTGCTTTTTTATCCCCCTTTGTGATATGCAATTATTTACATCCACCCAAATCATCAGAATTATGCTGATGGAGCTTTAGATCAACTCCTCATTCATGCAACGATAGCCCAAAAAATCCAACCTACATTCACTTGTGTTCTTGTGGTATCAGGCGATATATCATCTGTCAACACAAGGTGATTTTAAGTAAAGAAAAGTAACAAGATCTTCGCAAAAAAGCTGCACGCAATGCAAATTTCATTTGAGATTAAAGGTGAAAGAACCCTACAAATTTTTTTTAGACAAATGCTCAGTTATAAAGTGTAGATTTTTTTAAATCTGTATTTCTCAGGAAATCTAACCACGCATTTCTGGATTGAATTCGTTTAAAATGTAATCCATTCTTTGAGCTTTGCCAATATTACCTACTTGGTTATGATATTTTTCACAGGTAATTCACGAATGGAGCAGAACGTTCATGTTTGACTTGATTTAGTCTGAGTTTTTAAAAACTAATCTTACATCCTGATAGGGAGCTGGTTTAAATCCACACCTTGTTATGTTAGGTAGACCTCGGAGGCAAATGCATGTCTCCAAAGGCTGAATAACTTTAATGCCTCTTGCATATACAAGTAGTCAAACACATCCTCACTGAGGCAACTCAGAAAATTAAAACACTGAAGCTTCTGCAAAAGAGTGCATCCTCAATGAGCTCTCAGATACGGTCAGTGCATAAAATCAACCTGAATATATTGCAGAGGATGGAGGAACTAAAAAGCATCTCTATTCATTGGATAAAGGTCAATTCCATATGATATTACATTAAGGTAAAGCCACAATCAAAATGAAGGTGTAATTGCTGTGATAGGAATGCCCCCATAATGGCCATTATTCATAAAAGGTTAAAGAAATATTGTCTATTGCAGAAATAGAATTGTTGCCCTTAATATTGTCAACCATCGAACTACATGAAATGTACTCTTGTAGCGTGGGCGCTACCACGGTGTGGAAAGAATGACACACACCCAAGAAGTCGAAGACTGATTTAAGCTCTGCTTATATTCTCCCCCTGCTGCTGATGGACGGGTGTGACATCACAGCAGCCCCGGCCTTGGATTGGTTGGTGCTCCCACCATTGCCTGTTGTTTCCCGTCATGCAGGTTGTCACCTGGAATGAAGGGCATTGGCCCCCACGGGGTCACCGCGTTCATCCGCCATCTTATGTACTAGGTCCCATCCCAGTTAGTGGGCCACTACACTCTTACACATTCACACAAATTATGTATCATATCACCACTCAAATCAACTTCAGTTGATCAAGATCTGGGGCAGGAAAACCTATACACTTGGGTGCAGATTAAGATATTGGTGGAAACCTGCAGTGCCTCTACTTCCTCAGGGGTTTGCAAAGATTTAGTGTGACCTCGAAAACGCTGGCAAATTTCAATAGAGTGTGCTGACTGGCTGCATCACGGTCTGGCGTGGGGACACTAATACCTCCAAGTGTAAAGCCCTGCAAAAGGTAGCGGACACAGCCCAGGACATCACAGGCAAAACCCTCCCCACTATTGAGTACATCTAGAGGGAGCGCTGCTATTGGAGGGCAGCAGCAATTTTCAAGGACCCAAACCACCCAGCACACATTCTATTCTCACTGCCACCATCAGGAAAGAGGTCTAGATGCCATAAGACTTCCACCACAAGGTTCAGGAACAGCTGCTACCCCTCCACCATCAGACTCCTTAACAACAAACTCAGAGACTCATTAGGGACTCTTAATTTTGCACTTAATTATTTTTTTCTCCTCTCTGTATTGCACAGTTTTATTTATGTTTGTTTATTTGCTTACATTTGCACTACCATTAAGTGGTAGTTCTGCCTGGCCCGCAGGAAAAACAATCTCAGGGTTGTATGCGCTGCCATGTATGCACTCTGACAATAAATCTGATATCTGAAAAGTGATTGCAATAATCCCTTGGCAGATTTGTTTTGTGCCAGTGCATCAGCACAAAATATGAAAGAGTGAATCAATCAGGACTATTTCCTAGATCAGTTCTCAATCATGTGTCATTCACACCATTCCCCTCAAAAGTCCCAACCTCCAGCAATGCATCTAGCCTGGAATGTTGCAGGAAAGGGAGACCTCCAAGTGGTGACTGTTGCGGCCATTACCTCTGTCACCAACCAACTACGCTTGCTTGAGGAGAACAGAGATTCTGCCCTCACAAGCAAAGGCAGAAGATCCTGGAAACCACAGATAAGCACCAACATGGTGGGCTGAAGGGCCTTCATGATGTGTTCACAAGGACAATTTTGATTACATGGGATATCAAAATCTACAGCTCAGTACAGGTACTTTGGGCCACAATATTTTATCAACTAATAACCTAATCTACAAACTGCCATACATTACATAACCCTCAATGTTTTTTTCATTGTGGCTTCATGTAAGAGCCTATCTAATAGGCTCTTAAAATTGTACCTACTCCATCACCGTTGCCAGCAGCATACTCCATCCCCTCCTTGTGAAAAGCTTATATCTTGCATGCCCCTCGCACTTATTTCCAAGCCAACCCAGGGGAGATCACTCCTTCACTATTGCAGCCCCCAAACTGTGGAAGAACATTCCTCCCTCCATCAAATCAGCCCCTTCCTTTAATTCTTAAATCCAGGTTGAGGTTGTATTTTTACTCGCAAGTGGTTTGAGGTGATTATTGATTGTTACCACGTTGAATGAACAATTCTGAACCTCGGGTACCCATTTTATACTGCACTTTAAATAATTGAGATCCAATTTATGATCTGTACAGCTCTTTGGTTAATGCGAGTTGTTTTAAAATGTACTATATAAATAAAATAAACTCAACTCAACTAAACTTGAAATTATGCCTCCTCATGTTGGCCATTTCAGCCCTGAGAAAGGTCATCCACACCATCAATGATTCTCATTAACTTGTACTCCTCTATCAGGTCACCCCTCATCATCCATCACTCCAAGGAGAAAAGGTAAAGGTTGTATTTAGAATGTAACATACATGAAATTCTTTAACATTTGTCTACCACACGGCAGACTGGAAGTCACCACTTTGTGCAGCACCCCTCACCGAAACCTACGGCACCTGGTGTTCCTCGACGGTATCCCCTCCAAGTACTGACCAGCCCTGAGCCTGCTTAGCTTCTGAAATCAGACAATCTCAGGCATATTCAGGCTATTAAAGACCAAGATTGTTTTCCAAATCCCCAATAGACTTCTTTGACTGTCATCGGTCGATGTTGTGCCATGTCCTTCTGATTATCTGGTTGCTGAATTTGCCATTTGTGCAACAGATTGTGTCAGGAACAGCTTTCAGACAACGTGATAATGTCAGACAGAGGAGGTCCATTCCAGAATTCGAGCATTCTGCTGAAATTCTTGGACTTCAAATTCATCCCATCGCACCATAATGGCCATTGACAGGCCAAGACCAACAGATTCATAATAGCAAAGAAATAACACTTCACCTTGATACGAACAACCTGAAGCTCCCTTACCCAATGTGCGTTCTCCATTCAAAAGATGAAGCAGAAACTCATCCCTTGCCTTACAAGTGAAATGTTAGTCTGGCATTTTAAAAATCCTTGCACTTGTTGCTAATCTGAAGAAAAGATGTCCACAAAGATTTCACCATTTCCAAGGCATCAAAGTTACATGTTCTCAACGCAAGGTGCTGTCAGGCATCAGCTAAAAGGGATTAAGTTCACAAAAGTAAAATATTCGCAAACAAAACAAAGGAAGCAATAAATCTATTTTGAGCTGATGGAGTGCAAAATAAAATGAATACCTTTGAGCAGAAATGTCAGACATTTTTAAAAATGAAATATAGAATATATATTGCTTTAAAATATAATTCTAGGTCTAAAAATTATTTTTCCAGAGCACAGAGTTTGAAAAGTAAAAATGATGGGTTAGCATGCCATTAATTTCAACAATAATAACATTTTCATGGTATTTTCCAGTGAGAATCATATGGAAATATGGCCCATATACAAAATTCTATCTTACAGCTGCACATATGAAGATCAGATCTGATACAGGGGTAAATCTAATCTTCTTTATCCTCGACACCTCCTCACATCCCAGTTCCGATACCTGGTACCCCTCCAGCCAGTTTAAGTCAGTCTCCGGCAGGCCATAGCCCAGCGCGAGTCTCCTGACAGCAGTCTCCAACAGCCCACAGATTCTTTGCTTCGAGACTCCAGCAGCCCACCGTGTACCCTGGTCCCTCAGCCGCAGAGCTTCCTCATTGTTCTGTCACCATGGTCACCATCCTCGCAGATCATCTCTTCCACTTCTACTTCTCAGACAGTGTGTGATCTTCCTGTCCTCTGGTGCCCTGCTCCGGTGCTCCATTTTCCTGGAGTCTGCAGGTACTCATATTTGCTACTAATTAGTAGGCGGCACCATCCTGGGCGCAGACCCGCGGTCGTGGGATTTCAAATAAAAATTCCCATCAGCTCCCTCAATGGGCTAATCAAAGCCCAATCAGAGCCAATGACAGTCGACTGGGTAGCTTCACCCCATGAGAGTGATGTATCTCCGCTCCCCGCACTACAGCAGGGCCTCTATCTTGATTAGCCTTGGACAATAAATATTCCGCATTCTATATGTCATTTAGATGTTAAATTATCTACCTCTCTCTCATGCCCACAACTGTCAAACTCTGAAGTGGAATGCGGTTACAAAGTTCCACATGCCATCTCTCCATCTATGTCTGATTTCCAAGTTGTTGTTATACACCTCCTAGAAACTGCTAAAGCAATTTGTACAAATTCAGTTTGATACATAGTCTTTATAACCCTAATATTACCCATCCAAAACTTGACCCCCATTATTTGTTCCAAAAAAACCAACCAACTTCCACCCAGAAATGTTGAACTTTAGGACACTGCCAAGTAGAATACAAAAATAATCCAATCTCTCATCCACACCTAAAAAACATATCTGCTCATTTAGGGTACAATTTTTTTTTTAATTTTTAAGGAATCAGATATAACTGATGCAAAAAAAAATTATATTGAACCAATCTATGTCTACCATTTATAATTTTTCTCATATTATCTCAACATAATTCCAACCAGTCTTTTTCATCTAATTGTCTAATTAAATCCACTCCCTATCTTAATCTCAATTTATGCACCCCTATTTGGAGGCTTTCTTTTGAAGTATTTTGAAATATATTACAGAGATAAATGTTCTTACATTACACTAATTCCAGTTCACTCCGGCTAGGTAACATCAAACACAGACCTATTTTATCAGTCAAAAAAGCCTTAATAGCAACAAAAGAAAGTATTATTAGGCACATTAAATTTATTCTTCATTCGTTCAAATGTTATAAATCTTCCAGCCTCAAAACAATCCTCTATCCTCTCAGTATCCATCCACATCCATTCTCAAAAATTGATTATCCATAGACAATTGAATAATTCTGTTTTGACAAATGGGCATTTTTCATGAAATTAAACCTCTCAAGCCTGTTTCACAATCAATTTTGCTCCATAATTCAATCAAATGTTTCAAAACAGGTGTGTCTCTGCCTCCTACCAACAATTTAGAATTTCATTTATGAATAAAATCCTGCAAGTTTGTTTCTCCTATTTTACCAAGTTCTATATTAACCCAATCAGGAATTTTATCTACATCAAGCAATACAGTAATAAATCTCAGTTGGTGCAGCCTTATAATAATTCTTAAAATGGGAAGTTGTAAACACCCCCATTCCAAGTCAATTTTTCCAAAGAAACTCTTGCCATTTTCCCTTTCCATAAAACTTCCTAACTCTTGAATTCAAATCTTTAAAATTCTTTTGAGGAATTGAGATGGGAATCAACTGAAAAAGATTGAACTCTATGAAAAGTATTCATCTTAATACAATTTATTCTACCTACTAAAGTTATAGTTAGGGTATTCCACTTATCCAACTCCACAATAATTTTATTATTATTGTAAGTCATTTAATTTATATAAAACATTCAAATCATTATCATCCCAAATACCTAAATATTTATTCCCAGCATCTGACCAACTCAATTGAGTGGCCTTTCTGCACTGAATGTAGTCGCCCTTAGCTAAAGGCAAAATTTCAATTTTATCTCAATTAGCTTTATACCCAGATACTTCACCATATTCTTCCAGTCTTGTTTGTAATTGACACAAAGATTTCATGGGATATGACAAGTAAACAAAAATGTCATCAGCAAACAGATTTATTTTCTATTCTTCATGATTAACCTTTATACCCTTAATCTTTAAATCTTGTCTTATTAACTCCACTAAAAGCTCTATTGCCAAAATAATCAGGGCTGTTGATAAAGGACAACCTTGTCTTCTTGTTCTAGCTAATTGAAAAGAAGTAGAAATTTGTCCATTAGTTACCACCTTTGCACACTAACATTTATACAAGGCTTTAACCCAATTTATAAATGTTGGCCAAAACCAAACTTTTTCAATACAAACATAAAGTCCTATTCTAGCCTGTCAAAAACCTTCTCTGCATCCAAAGCTACTGGCATACATGTCACCCCTTTTCTGGACTAAATTAATTAGGCTAATCAATCTAGCAACATTATCAACAGATTGTCACTTTTAACAAACCCTGTTTGATCCATATGAATTAAATTTGGTAAATATCTTGCTAATCTATTCACTAACATTTTGCAATAACTTTATAGGCTGCATTCAATAATGATATTGGTCTATAAGATGTTGTGTTGAATAGATTTCTACCTTTCTTTGTTATAATCACAATAATTGCAGTTGAAAAACCTTCCGGTAGAGAATGAGATTCTGCCGCTTGGTTTAACACCTCCATAAAAGGGGGTATTAAAAGGTAATTACATTTCTTAAAAATCTCAGGCAGAAAACCATCTTCCCCCAGTGACTTACCACTTTGCAATGAAGTCAATACCTCACTAATTTTTCTTGCTGTAAAGGGACCATCTAAATCTCTTTGATCCCGATTATTCAATCCAGGTAAATTTATTTTGGATAAAAAAATATTCTCAATCTTAGTCTCATCACAACTAGGCTCAGATTTATATGAATTAAAATAAAAAAAATTTAATAAATCGTTAATTTCTTGAAGTTTATAAGTAATCATCTTGGAATTTTTTAATAGCATTAATTGTTCTAGAAGTTTGCTCCATTTTCAATTGCCAAGCAAAAACTTATTGAGGCCTTTCCCTTAAATCATAATACCTTTGCTTGGTTCTCAACTAATTTTTCTGTTCTTGAAGTCTGAATCATGTAATAATGAAGTTTTTTGTTATTAATTTCTTCCTTTTCTCATCAGAAGCCTTACTTTGTAAATCTTTCACCAACCCTTTTATTTCTTTATTCAATTGATCAACATTTTTTATATAATCTTTCTTAACTTTCACTGTATAACTTATTATCTGACCTCTCAAATATGCCTTCAATGCATCCCAAGCAACCTATTATCCACTGAATTTGAGTTTGTTTCTTTTAAAAATCACAGAAATCCACCCTTTTCAACATTGTAGAATTAAATCTCCACCTGTAAACCAATTCCTCCTTCTCAGGAAACAAGCATGTCAAGAGAAGTGGTGAATGATCAGACAAAATTCTAGTTTTATAGTCTGCATGCATAATTCTTCCTTGCAATTGTGCTGATATTAAAAATAAATCTATTTTCAAATAAGAATCATGCCTATATGAATAAAAAGAATAATCCCTCTTTTTGGATTTAACCTTTGCCAAATATCTAGCAAATTCAACTCTTTCATCAAATTCAAAGTTATCTTTGCCACTTTAGCTCATGAAACTAATCTTGCCAACTTATCCAACACTGGATCAAGACAGCAGTTAAAATCCCCTCCTATCAAAACATTCTCATGCGCATCAGCTAAAAACAAAAGTTTCCCGAATAAATCCTTTATCATCTACATTTGGTGCACAAATATTTTTGTATCCACATTTCAGAATAAATTTGATAATGAATCAAATCAAATCTCTCCACAGGATACATAACCATTTTTTAAATTTTAATAGGTGAAGTCTTCTTAATCAATATTGTTACTCCTCTTGCTTTAAATGTTGAAGCCACCACTTAACATATCCAATCTCTTTTTAGTTTCTGATGTTCCTTCTCTGTTAAATGAGTCTGTTGAAAAAGCAATCTCAACTTTCATTTTCTTCATACAAGCTTAAACCCTTTTTCTCTTAATCAGATTATTAAGCCCATTTATATTTGAACTTACAAAATGTAATACCCTTCTGACATCATTTCTCTACTTCCAAAAAATATAGAACTCCCTTTTGCCTTTCCTCTTTGACCTCCATCTTAAGACTATCAGTCAAATTTGACATTACCACCCAATTAAGAAAATAAAGAAAAAGATAAAGCAAAATTTAAAAAAAACTTTTAAAAAACACAAAATGAAAATTTACTGACAAAAAATAACCAGTACTACCACCGTCTATTGTGCAGGAAGTGGCTCTACCACAAAGTAGCACATAATGGTTAAGGAAGAAGAAAAGTCTCTGCCCACCCCTGTGTGAACAATCATCATTTATTTTTTTTAACAGTTCATTTATAGGTGGGCATCAAGATCTCTATGCATTTGGTCATTCTCAAGGTCTTTGATTTCTTGTTGCATCAATGCTTTTCCTGCAACTAATATTATCTCTGAATAGTCTGATAAAGTTTGTTGGATGCCCAAGTTTTGTACACCAATTTGTTGATCCTGTTTAATATTTGGAAACTTCAAAGTTTCCATCTCATTAACTAAAAAAAATCATACTTGATTTTCTCCCAAAAATACCTCATGTGTAGCTGGATGACGAAAAGAAAAATTTATTTTTTTTCCTCAAAACTCCTTTTCTTCCCCAAAATCGGCGTACTTAAATGTGCATAGAAAAATACTTTCTTTTCAGCCACCATTAATGGGCCCTGATATTTTCAAGCATTTTGGACAGCCACTATTGGCTGTCAATATTGTCTCTTTATCTTGATGGCACAGACATCTAATCAAAACCGAAAGTGAAGCCTTCCCCAGTAATGCTCTATCCAATTCAATCCCTTTCAGAAAATTAGAATTAGATAAAATAGGGGAAAAGATACCTGAACACATATTATATAAATGGGATGAAAAATTGGTACAACATAGAAGTTCTCCAGTATTACATCATCTCCTCAATATTTGGAAGAAGATTCATGTAGAAAGAAATAAAACAAATTATCAATTACCAAAACTAATATTGACGCAAAACAAGTTACTCCCTTTTACAATAGATAACCTTTCCTTTAGAGAATGGGGGAAAAAAAGGGATTAAAAGAATAGAAAATTGTTTTTCAGGAAAGAGATTCTTATCCTTTGAACAAATGAAAGATAAGTACAATATAACTCAAGATACAGCGCTGGCATATTACCAATTGAGATCCTACTTGAAGGATAAATTAGGAAGCAGTTTGAGTTTGCCAGAGGCAAGTAACCTTGAATATGTGATTACAGATACAATGATAATCAAAAGATTTATAACAAATATGTATATTAAACTGCAAGAAAAGGTGAATGAGGAAATAAATGGTAAAACTAAACAAAAATGGGAACAAGATTTAAATATAAAGATAAAAAAGGAAACATGGGAGAAATTATGTTCTGGAACGATGAGAAATACAATAAATACGAGGCTACGTATGATACAATATAACTGGATACACAGACTATACATTACACCTCAAAAGTTAAATAAATGGGACCCAACAGTATCTGATAGATGTTTTCGATGTAAAAAAGAAATGGGAACAACAGTTCATGCAATCTGGACATGTGAGAAAGTAGAAAAATTTTGGGAAGATTTCAGTCAGATATTAAATAAAATAACAGAAAACAATATACCAAAGAATCCAGAGATCTTTCTCCTAAGTAACATAAAAAACAAAGAATTTGGAATTGATTTGGAGGATGCACAAAAAAGATTTGTTAAGATAGCTCTAGCCGTAGCAAACAAATGTATTATGTCAACCTGGAAATTGGAAGATAATTTGAAAATACAACAATGGTATATAGAAATGAATAAATGTATTCCATTAGAAAAAATAACATATAGTTTAAGAAATAATATTGAAATATTCAAACAAATATAGGAGCCTTACATTAAATACAATAGCGAAAATCTACCGGGGACAATCAATCATTAAACAATCTTCACATTATTTTTTCAGCTACGATTTTACAATATATTCATTTTTTGCAGAAGTTCTTTCTTTTGCAAATCCCATGCATTAGCTGTATCTTTGATTTTATTAATCATTTCCTTACATTGTTCCTCCTTATCACGATACTCTTCAATTTTCTGAACTTGGGCTTTAACTTTGTCAGCAACTTTAGCATATCTTTTCATTTTCTCCTTAATATTTTTCATCTCCCTTTTGACATGCTCAAATTGTCCATGGATACAAATTACATATCAATTTTCTCACTCATTGTCTGCAATTGATTCATTAATATAAAAGTTTGTTCTTGTCTGCCCATACCTTGACCTTTAGCTTCAGGAATCTTTACCTTCATGGCTTCTGTTTCCTGCACTAGTTGGGCTTCTTCTACTTCCTCCTCTCTATCTTGATCTTCTTCCTCTTGTCCCTCCAAACCGCTTGGTGTAGAAACGGGAACTTCTGAGTCTGCCTCTGACTCAACAGAAAGCAGAGCCTGCAGGGCAGCGCTGCTGACAGCAGCTTTACTCGTTTCCCCATAGAGTAACAGCTCGATCTATTCTGTGCATGCCCAAACTCTCGTGCATGCGCGTTTATTCCTAAAGTAGTTGTAGTTTGATAGCTCTCTTCTGGATGACATCACCATCTTCTCCGGCTCCCTGGAGGGATGGTGTTGGCATCATCTGCACATGGCTCTGGTCACTCAAGGAGGAAGAGGAACTTCACTCTGAGGCTCCAACATCAAGGTAGATCTAATTTTCTCTGTTTTTTTTAAACTTCTTTCCAAACGATTTTCTTACTTGTCTGTGTCTTCCCCTTCTTTGAGGCCATGATTTTTAAAAATTCCATAAACTTTGTTAATCCTTGAAATTAAAAAAAGGTAAGTCAGGTATTAATTAGTGCTCCCAGGAGAGGTGTGTCTTCATGTTCCTTTCTCACTCCACATCCATCCATCTATTCTTATTCTTCATTTTACACAAAAAAATGGATTATGATCAGTATTCACCGTAAACAGTTTTTGAGCTGTACAAATGTAAACATCAAAATGTTGTCGAGCCAACACAAGAGCTAACAACTCTTCCTCGATGGTGGAATAATTCTTCTGATGATCATTAAACTTCTTCGAGAAGTAGGATACAGGATAGTCAATATCATCAATCGTTCTTCTTCTGAAACTGCACCGCATCCAAGACTTTTTTGAGAAGTAGGATACAGGTTGGTCAATATCATCATCCTCCTGTAATATCACTGGACCCACAGCTTTATCACTGGACTCCACGACTAAAGAAAATGGTTTCTCTAAGTCAGGACTTAAGCACAGGTCGATGGCATAAAATGGCCTTCAAATTTACAAATGCTTCTTGGCAATATTTCAAGCAGACACATTTTTCCCCCTTCTTAAAACAGTTTTGTTAGAGGGAGTGTAATATCTGCAAAGTTTTTTTTTTAACTTGTAGCCAATCATTCTCAGGAAACTTCAAAGTATTTTCTTACTCATTGGAATAGGGAATTCAGAGATAGTCAAAACCTTTGCCTCAACTGGTGCCAACTGCCCTTGTCCTACAACATAACCCAAATAAGTAACAGATGCATGGCAAAACTCATTTTACTTACATTAACTGAGATTTGCTTTTGAAAGACAATTAAACAGTTCTTGTAACTCAAGGACATACTCTTCCCACTTGTAACTACTTATATCTAAATCATCAATATAAGCACCTGTGTGCTTCAACCCATCAATGACAGAATTGATCATTCTTTGAAATGTCCCTGGAGCCTTCTTCATTCCAAAAGGCATGACATTGTACTCATACAGCCCAGAAAATATCACAAATGCAGAAATCTCTTTACCCCCATCTGTTAAAGTAATAGATACAATAATACAAAAAAGAGCCACCACAAGACTACACCAACTGTCTGTGCTGGTGATCCCTCCCTCCCAGATGCACTGAACAACTTCTACACGTGCTATGAGCCAAAAAATGACTTTGCAGCGAAGAAGACCACCTCTCCTCCAAATTACCAGGTGCTGTGTCTTGCAGTGGCCAACATAAAGAGAAAGCTAAACATGGTCAACCCGCAGAAAGTGACTGAGCTGGATAATACTCCCGGTAGAATGCTCAGGGGATGTGCAGTTCAGCTGGTGGATGTTCTCGCCGACATCTTTAACATCTCCCTGAGAAGCACCATGGACCCAACGTGCTTCAAAGCTGCCACCATTATCCCCATGCAGAAGAAGTCATCTGTGTCCTGCCTCAATGACTACCACCCTGTCGCATTCGCCTCCATCATCATTAAGTGTTTCAAGAGCCACATCAAGCTCCTGCTGCCACTATCACTGGACCCTTTGAAGTTTGCATACAGACCCAATCGCTCTACGTACGATGCCATCGCTGCTATCCTCCATCTAGCCCTCACCCACCTGGTTAACAAGGACTCGTATGTTCAAATGCTGTTTATCGACTGCAGCTCAGCATTCAGCACAATTATACTTGATAGGGAAGTTGAACCTGCTGGATCTTAACACCTCCCTCTGCAAATGGATTCTTGACTTCCTGTCAGCAGAACCTCAGGCAGTCCGGATCGGTAACAGCATCGCGCAAGACCATCAAAGTGAGCACGGGGGCTCCCCAGGGCTGTGTGCCGAGTCCACTCCTGTTCACTCTGCTGACCCACGAGTGTGCAGCTAAACACAGCTCACACCACATCATCAAGTTCACTGATGACACAACCGTGGTGAGCCTAAGTAGTAAGAACGACGAGTTAGCGTACAGAAATGAGGTGCAGTCACTAGAAGACTGGTGCACAGCAAACAACCTGCATCTGAACGTTAAAAAAAAGAGATGGTTGTCGACTTCAGGAGGGCCCAGGAGGATCACATTCCACTGACCATTGACAGCTCCACCGTTGAGACAGAATTACCACTTTCTAGTGCAAATAAAACTGTACACAGCGTTATCACGAAAACAAATAAAGAAATGTAAACAGATAACAAATGTAAATGAACTGATGTGCAATAAAACAAATCAATAAAGTGCACAAGTAAGAGTCCTTAAATGAGTCCCTGATTGAGTCTACCCACCAGATCATCCTTGATTGGGAGCTCCTGCAAATGCAGCAGTGCATAAATTCACAGCTTTTAGAACAGAGTCAGATAAAAGGCATTTTATTTCAGACAGAACAGAATAAGCATGTAATTCCTTTCAGTTATAGCCCAGGATTAAAGGCTTGAGAGTTGAAAAGAGCTTCAAGATCACTGGTTTGATGTGTCATTAAAATCACGCAAGGGCATCAGAAAGCGTATTATTTACGTGGCGTGCTCTCAAAGCATTTGCGATGGTTAAGCAACATTCCTGTGAGATTTTAATACACTGTTTCAGAATAGTTGTCACATCTCTTTATCCTCCTCTCCCATTTTCATATAAATAACTCCATTAATATGTAACATGCACATTTTCTAATATTGGAAGGCAGTTTATTGACAAATAGAAATGCTCTCCTTTAATGAAAATGGTCAACCCCAATTACTGTAAATATTTCACTCAGAATTCCTAGCATTAGCTTTTCGACTTGGAATACCTCAAGTTCCAATTATTGGTAATTTTATCAGTTAAAATCCATATGCATTTTAAACTGAATCTAATCTAATGACAATCAGGAGAGGGTTTATCGTTTAAAAGACTGCCAAGTATGTAAAAACAGGATTTTGAAGTTGAATCAGGTCATTAAACAGAGTTATTACCATATAAAGCGAGGCAATGGCACACTAAAACTGCTACATATTTCATCCCCACAAAATCTCTGCAGGCGTCAGCACACATTTCAATCTAGCAAAATTTTTTTAAAAGGCCTTCAATTGAAGGATATTTTATATTGAATACAAATACTATCGTGGGAGTTTTGGAAAGGTGGTTTGGGTCAGTTACCACCTCATGAAAATGAAATGACTTAGGTTGCAATGTAGATTCCTATCGAAGCAGTATTGAAGAAACACTCATTCAGAAATGATATTTCTGATTTGATTACATGCACTGAGCTGGTTGATGCTGTTGATATTATATGACTGCTCTGTTACTGCCAAGTGTCACTGAAGTGGTAACAATCCTTCACTTTACTTTTCAATTTACGATGCATCTATATTTCTGCAGCTACATTGAAAGAACTCAGAAGGGTAACAGCTCGACTCCCATTTCAACGCCCAATTTCACACAACACTTCAACTACATGCCAAGAGAATTTTGTTTGCACTTTCTGAACTCTTTTACAGCTTGATACTTGTAATTTTAACTTGGTGGGATTCTGGTCTAGATTTTCCCTAGTCAACGGAATTATTTCAATATTGTGGCACCAAATTACAAGACATTTTCTTGAGAATTTCATTGACTTATATCAGAAGGAGCACTCTGCAGTGAATGGAGATTCACTGGTGGTGTTATACTGATGGCTAGCTCTGCCCCCATCTACCCATATATAATGCTGGTTTCCCACCTTAACCCTGAGCTGCTCTTAAGACCACTGTCAGACCCTACCCTCAGTTATAAGCTAATAAAAGCATATGTCCTCCCTCCAGTCTTGAGAGCTTTTATTCATGCTGCAGGCACACAAACACCAATTACAACTTCAGTGTAACAATCGCATCTCCAGGAAACAAGGTCATTTGGAACAGTGAAAAAAAACCTTTATATCTGGCAAATGCTGGGATCGTGAATGTGAATTTTCCGTTTGACTGAGACTCACTCTTACAATGCCTAATTAATGCATCTGCATTAAGAACACACTGTTTAAAAGGCAAAGATGACAGTGCAAAATGTAAAGTACTTTGGAAAAAAAATCAGTATTGTAATGTTTAATTATGTAAAGTTCACTTTAATCAAGTAATTCCCTTACTTACAAAATTTAAATTCAATCCCTCGGCACTGGTGCTGTAACAGCGTTTGTTAGAGCACAAGAAGAAATAGGAGCAGGAGTCGGCCATTTGGCCCGTCGAGCCTGCTCTGCCATTCGACAAGATCCTAGCTGAAATTCTACCTACCTGCCTTTTCCCCATGTCCCTTAATTCCTTAATATGGAGAAATCTATCAAACCTGGTCTTAAGTGCATCTACTGAGGTCATCTCCACTGCTTCGATGGGCAGTGAATCCCACAGATTCACCACCCTCTGGGAAAAGTCTTCCTTCATTGTAATGTACCAGACAGCAGCAATAGAAATTAGTCCTGATGGTGTTATATTTAAAATATTTTTTTAATTATTAATAAACAATAATATAGCACTATCTAATTTAATTAACTTATCTAACTTAACCACCAAATGTGCACAAATTTGCTGGTCTGAGTGGAACAACCCCAAGCCACCACAGCTCAAGGCACAATTCTCAAAAGGCAGTTCAAAGTTCAATTTCAGAAATACAGTGATGGCACGTTGGCTAAAAACTGATGTGACACGTTGGCCTTAGAAGGATGCAACACACAGACTTTAGATTAAGGGTCTCCAAAGTGGTTGATATTGACCCCAAAGGATCGATAGGACCATCCAGGGGGTCAATAAATGCCAGAGGGTTAAAAATACCGGTGAGGGGTGGTGGGTCAATTTAAAAATCACCTCCACACCACACACCACCAGGTGGGGGGGTGGAGGGGGGGTGAAAGGGAGGTTACCTGCCATGAACCTTTGTGCGCCACTGTAACGTTTCCTCCACATCGTGCATGCGCCAGCCAGCTGCACATGGCCTGCTGACCCCAGGATGCTCCATTTAACAGATGTGCCCTTTTTTCCCCTTAATTTATCCTCCATTTGGGGGTGTAGGGGCTACTCAAGTCACCTTTATTTATTATTCATACCATGCTCACATTGTAAAGACGAGATAGTGTTTGTCCAGGATATGGAGCAGATGTATATACTTATAAGTTAGAAGTTAAACATACTAAATATTAAAATATTAAGAGGTATACAGTAAAAATCCACGATACACTATCCACATATATTTTGTGAAGTCAGGAGACTGATGGCTTGGGGGGGGGGGGGGGGGTTAGCTGTTGCCCTACCTGGACGCAAGACCACGAGTGCTGCAGTACCTCCTACCAGATGGCAGAAGGGAGAACAGTTTACATAAGGGGTGTGTGGAGTCCTTCACAATGTTTTTTGTCTTTCATCCGCATCAAGTGCTGTAAATGTCCTTCATGGTAGGAAGAGGTACACCAATGATCTTTACCGCTGACATCACTATCCTCTGCAGGGTTTTGTGGTCCAAAGAGGAGCAGCTTTCAAACCAGGCGGTGATGCAGTTGCACAGGATGCTCTCGACCATAGGCATATCTAGGGTATGGCAGGGGGAGTACAGAACCGGGGATTGAGTTGCAGGGGGCCGCTACTATCCTCGCCTTACCCACTCAATATCCTAGCCCAATAAAGGCTGCTTCAGGCCCATTCCAGCTGCAAGTGGCACCTGGCTCAATGCAGAACCAATGGTCAAAATGGCCATCTTCCTACCCATAATCCCCCACATAGCTGGAACCACTCTACCAGTGCCTGCACCAGCCAGGGAAATGCCCCTGACAGCCCCACCGGCCACCTGCAGATGGCTCCACCAGCCGCCCCGACAACCCTGTTGTGGACATGGCATGACCAGGGTGCTCCACTGGCTGAGGTTTGCTCCCAAGGGGCTGTGTGTTGTTTCAGAGAACTTTAGGGGAGAGGGTGGGAAGGTGGAGATTAGAGATAAAATTGAGAATGGAAGCAGGGAAGGACCCTGACCCAACTTTTGCATTTCTCTCAAACCTTCCCATGCATGGTGTCCTGCCCATTCACAGCACTATTCTACAGGATTACCTCAATTGGGAGTAGCTGAACAGGAATACTCTAGAAGCTGTCGCCAAATATTACTCTGCAACTCAATATGGACAGTCGAATGGTAAATGATGAAGAACTGTTGCAACACACGATGGAGGATCAGTTGACCAGAGAGTTCAAGAACAAATGATTGAAAAGCCATGCATCTGATTGAGGTCTGCAAAGGCTGTTTCATGGATTCGATGCTCCATAACTAACTATTTGAGATGAGAGGGGTAAAAACCTAAAGGCACCCAAGGGACAACTTTTTCCACATAGTGGGTGCTGCATACATGGAGGAAGCTGTAGGAGGGGAGAACTGCACCATTTATAAGGAGAGGATTGGGAAGGTTTGCAGGGTAATGGCCTAATGCAGGCAAATGAGACTGGCTTAAATCGGTATGGTCAAGTTGTGTGAAAGGCCAGTTTCCAAATTGTGGAGCTCCATGACTCTCTCTCACACAGCTTACCTCTGTGCCTGTGATAATACAATCTTTCATCAATGGTGTACAAATCATATTTAAATTCAGTTCCAGACATTTCATTTAAAGCAGTTGATGAAGCTTTTGACATGTTTTGCATGTAAATGTGTGTAAATAAGTACTACATTCCCAGCATGCACGGTTGCCAGAAACGAATGTATAGATGACGGGAGTTGTAGGCTTTGTCGCTGGAAGTCAGTTGAAGCAGCTCAAGGAAAATAAAGTCGGTTAAGTGTTAAACCCACGCCAAGTCATTCTTCTTGAATAAAGGAAGACAATAGTTTGTAAGCATGAATGTTAAGTCCTCCCAGACCAATGGAATCTATCGCCAATCTAGCCAATAATTGGAAACACTTCAAATAGCAGTTCAACATTTATTTAGAAGCTGGTGGAATGGGAGAGACTGATGGAAAATGGAAAGCATTTGTGTTCTGCACATGATGCGTGAAGATCTAGAACATCTATAATAGTTTTCAAATTGATGAGACAGCTTTCACGTTGGACACTGTTAACAAATTTTGAGGATCATCTTGTTCTAAGTAAAAACGTCACATTTGAGAGATTCAAGTTTTTCTTGTGTGACCAGAAAACAAGGTGTGAGCTTGGACCAAGACTGAGCCAAGCTTCACACACTGAACAAATCCTGTGAATTTGGAGATTTGAAAAATTCACTCTTTAAAGACTGAATAGATTGCGAAATCCCAGATAAGACTTGCATGAAAAAGATTTGACTCTGGAAAAGACTGTGAATATATGTAGGGCAGCAGAGACCACATGAGCACAAGCTAAGGAGCTGCACAGGATAGACACGACTGTGCATACAATAAAAACAGATAAGAAGAGCACCAGGAGTTTCCGAAAGCAACAGCAAAGTGGTAAGCTCAAACAGCAAATGCAGCAGGTGCAGAGGTAATATATTCCAAAGATGTGCCCTGCCTATGGAAAGTCCTGCTATAAATGTGGGAAAAAGAATCATTTTGCAAAGTGCTGCAAAGCAAGGGATACCAAGAGAAATGGAGGAATTCTTCCTGGATTCACTGTACACTTGATGCTGGCAAAATGGAATGAATTGTTCCAGTGACCGTGAATGTGACAGTTATTCCATTTAAGCTCGACACCAGAGCTCAGGTGAATCTATGGATGATTGCAAGACCCTCACTGTAAATAGCAAGATTTATTCTGAGAAATTAAAAGTGACAGGCTACACTGGAGAGCACGTTCTGGTAAAAGGGGGCTGTAGGTTGACCTTCAAACACAAAGGGCGGCATCTAAAGTCACAGCTATTTATTTTAGAAAAAAGAGTATACCCAATATTAGGTCTGAGTGCACGTGTAGAGCTCGACTTGGTGAAAAGAGTTTTCATAGTGGCTTCACAGACCGAAGATAATCACTCTGTGGTCAATGCATCAAGGGCTTTAATAAGTGCAGAAGCCAACTTTGTGCAGATAGAGAAAGACCTTCTTGCCAGCACCTATGTATGTGAAAGGTTTCATCAATATATTTTTGGACAAGGTTTTGAAGTGGAGACAGACCATAAACTACTGGTCTTAATTATATCCAAACCACTCAATGACTGTCCCACTGAGAGTACAGCACACGTTATTAAGGCTGCAGAATATGATCTACATGCCAGGAAAACGCATGTTTTCGGCTGAGCAGTCAACAAGAAAGAAAAGAGTGACCAAGAGTTAACATAGAGATATAGGCCTATGCTGACCTCACTTGCAGTATCCTGGGATAGAACAGAGCAAATCAGGAAATCAACAGAGACAGATGAAACAATGAAAGAGCTCAAATAAACAATACAGAAAGATTGGCCAGCAGCTAAGAATGACTGTCCAATGGCTATTCTGGATTACTGGGCATGTAGAGATGAACTGTCAGTTGTGAAAAATATAGATACACAACTGTAGCTGTCCAAGGAAATGCTCCAGAAGGTACCAGGAGAATTTGGTTGAGGAAAAGTGCAAACATAGAGCTCGAGAGGTGATGCACTTGAACAAGAATGAACCAAAACATAAGCCAGATCACTACTTCATGCGAAATATGTCTTACCTATAGAACAAAGCAGCAAGCAGAACCGCTTACACCTCACCCTGTACCAGACAGGCCATACTTCAAATTTGGAGTAGATTTTTTTAGCTGTAATGGCTAACTGACAAAAGGCAAAGGAGGAAAAACCCAACACCCAACCCCAACCAACCAATTTTCCCTTGCAACCGCTGCAATCGTGTCTGCCTGTCCCGCATCGGACTTGTCAGCCACAAACGAGCCTGCAGCTGACGTGGACTTTTTACCCCCTCCATAAATCTTCGTCCGCGAAGCCAAGCCAAAAGAAAGAATGGGAAGAGTCATATAGACTATTTTTCCAATTACACAGATGAAACACTATCAATAATACCAAAAGGCTTGAGTTACTTTATGACAGGTTTTATTACCATAAGACTGGGCACACACTCCTATTGCCGGCCCAATTCCAGGAATTGTACTGAGGGAGGACTTGGACGTATTTGCCTTTATTGAGGAATTCCAGGGGGAGAAGTTACAGAGAGGAGGCAGGCCCAGTCATACACAGAAATACAGTACAATGGCATAATAGCATCACACTGGTATCAGCACAACAGAGGTGACGACGCTACAGTCAACATCTAGCAAAGCAGTTAACGCTTCCATGAAGAGTGTGTTGTGAGGCATTGAGTTCCTTTTGGAGTGGTAGTGGAAAATAGTCCACAATTTTCAAGCTGTGGATTTGTGTCCTTCACCAATACTTGGGGGTTTTGGCATGTAACTTCAAGCCCATAGCCAAAATCTAATGGCCTAGCAGAGCGTTCTGTCAAGGTGGTGAAGAGCCTCATGAAGAAATCCTCATGATGAACAACAGAATTTCCACAGAAGTCTAATCATTTGCAGAAGTGCGCCACTACAGAATGAGCTTTCTCCAGCTCAAATGCCGATGGGTCAATGCATATGTACCAACCTTCCAATGAGTGAAAATCTGTTGACACCAAAATGAGCACATAAGGTCGAACAGGCTAAAATGGAAGAGAAAATAAAGCAGAAACCGTATAATGACAAGACTGCGAAAAGCCGACAAGTCCTGAAGCCTGGAGTTCAAGTGCGAATCCAAGATCACAATTCTGGCACATGGGTCTTGCCAGGATATATGCAAGAGGAAATAGATCCTCGTTCCTACTAGATCCAGACAGAGGGACATCTCTGAGAAGGAACCGCATGGATCTACAATCACAAGCTCCAACCCATAGTCGTGACCCGTCACCGGTCAGTACACAAAAAGATGAGAAGGAACATGTGGTTCAGAGTCCACAGAAAGACACCAAGTCTAATGTAGCAAATACAAGCAGAACACCAGTGGAAACATATAGCAGACTAAAAAGGACTATTAATCTATCTCAGAGACTGACTGAAAGCTGATGAGCAGAAAGAGACTGGCCACAGAATGCAGATACTTTTGTTATGTAGACATAGTATTGTGTTTGCATTTGTGTTTTTTTAAAGGGGGAAAATGTGTTATTATGCATGTAAATAACAACTACATTTCCCAGCATCCAATGTGTGTGGTTGGCCAGAAACTGGAAGTGGCAGGTGATGGGAGTCGTGAGCATTGTTGCTGGAAGTCGGTTGAAGCAGCTCAAAGGAAATAAAGTCAGTTAAGTGTTAAACCCACGTAAAGTCTTTTTTTTTTAAGTTTATTTAAATTTTACAAAATACAAACATAAAATACAAAAATATATTAAAAAAACACCCCTCTAAATTACCCCCCTATACCCCCACCCCACTATCCCACCCCCTACTATCCCTCCCACCTCCCCCCCGAGAAATTTATCCAAACCACTGCTAATGGATTCATATATCCTAATAAACACAAACATGGATCCACATACAAATCTATTTGAAATAAATCTCGCAAAAATTTTATCATCTTTTCTCAGAAAGGTTTAACCTATGTACAATTCCATACAGAATGAACAAAAGTACCTATCTGATCACCACACCGAAAGCACAAATCAGAGTCTCTAAAACCATACCTCAAACTTTTCAGGAGTTAAATATAACTGATGCAGAAAATTATAATTAACTAAACTATAACGCACATTAACTAATTTTGTAACACTATGCAAACATAAATGTGACCATTCTTTCTCAGAAATAGAAGGAGATAACTCCTGTCCCCATTTATCTCTTATTCTCAATACGCCTACCTTCAGATAGGAAAGATCAATACATAATTTTATATATAAATGGAATTTATTGCTTTTACAAACACATAAGTTACCCGTTTTAACTCATTTATTTAAAGTATGGAGTAAGTGAAACCAATTTATAGGTTCAAAGGATGTATGCTTAATTAAAACTCCATTATATCAAAATCAGTTTATTCCTTTTAATATGCATAATCCTTATTTGAAGGAATGGGATTCAAAGGGTCTGGTATTAATTGAAGATTGTTTTGCAGCAGGTTTATTTCTTTCATTTGATAGGCTTCAAGAGAAGTTTGGGATATCACAAAATACATTGCCTATTATTGAGTACATGATTTTTTAATTAATAGTTTTGGTCTAGAAATGATATTACCAATACAATCAAAGTTTGAAATATTGCTTATGGATAAGGGAAAGAAAGGGTTTGTTTCTGAAATGTATTCATTGTTACAGACAAAAATGAAGAAGGTAAAGTCATTCTTGAAAGAACAAGCATAACAAGTACAGGTTTGTCCTTTACCCCCCCCCCCCCCTTTCATCTATATACATCTGATACATCTGTCAGAACTAAATTGGGATGAAATTTCTTCACTTTGATTGGTGAGAATACTTTGAAATCTCTCAACATGGACGCTCAGTTGATTAATTCAGGACAGAGATTGATAGAATTTTAGATGTTGAAGGACTCAGAGCATGGGGGGGTGGGGGGAGAAGAACAGGTTCATTGAGAAAGGAAGTATTGAATTTAAAAAGTCACCCAGGATCTCAATGAAGGAAGATCAGATTCTAGGCACCATATTCCTGCATCTCATGGACAGATATCCAGAATTTTCTTCTCGCTATTAAGAACATCATAAACAGTGGCAAAAAGTAGCTTGAAATCACAGCAGAGTTTCTATCATTATGGATGACACACAAATTGCTTTGCAATATAAATAGATTTGATTTGCAGTCAAAGCCTCAGGCAGAGATTAAATGGATTGAATATTAATGTGGCATAGTGTCTTTTTTTCTCATTATTACCATGCACTATGGTTATAACTTGTTTCCAAATAAAAGGCCAGTGGATCATGGTATTCAAAACTCTTTCATCTGCTTATTGGTTCATTGACGATAGGCTGGTGTCAAACCATACCTTGATGAAGGCCTCAAGCCCGAAACATCGGTTGTGCATCTCTGCTCTCTTGTGGACGCTGTTTGACCTGCTGAGTTTCTCCAGCATTGTGTTTTTGCATCAAACCTTGTGGCTCTGGTTTCTGGGTCAGGGAGCAGCAGAAAACCAAGAAAACTTCAGTATTGGTCTTGGGGAGGGATAATTACTGTCCGTAAATTTTAGTGGCTGATAATCCCCACTTCCTCATAAATAGTGATCGTTTTCATTCATCCTGTCAGGATCCATTGAGAGTAATAACAATAGATTATTCACCCAATCACTGTTTGCAGAAAGTAACTGATGCAGAATAATGGCATACCTTACTGGATTTTCTAAAATTAGGCAGAGAATGTCATTGTCAGGTGTGGAAATCTACATACTTACAAAATTTATCAGAATCTGCTGGTTTGACAATGGTTTTATAAAGGTTAACTTCACAGTCCTCACTGAAATCCAAAATGTCCCAGCAGTATTCTTCTTGCTGTGACGGGTATGTTGGTGACTCGAACATTTTATTTTGGAGTACAATATATTAACTGAACTCTGACTAAAGAACAAGACTATTCTACCAAAGAACAAGACTGCTCTGAAAAGTCTTGTTTTCACTTCACTGGGAGCGCCTTCATTAGGACCAAAATTAAAATTAGCATTTGCTTTTAGGCCTCAAATGTCAATGCCAATTTAAATTGATCCTGTCCACCTGCACATCATCCATTTTGTTCCATTCCATGCCTGTTCATGTGGCTATCTAAATGCTTCTTAAACATCATAGCATCTGATTCCATCTCCCCTCCTGCCACTGAGTTCTGAACATGTATCATTCAAAAAATCTCACCCTTTTAACTTCCTTCTTCTCACATGAAAGACCCGCTGTCCACAAATTGATATTTCTACCCTGTGCAACACCTGGGACAGGTAGAACCTCAGTACATTGTGGCACTTGGTGTCCTCGAACTTTAGTTCCACGCACAGCCTGATCTAGTCACACATGAAGGCAGTCATCAGGATAAGGGTGATGTTAGACACTCTCTTACCCCGGTTGTCTGACAACTTGTACCTGGCGACCCTTCGTATCCTTTATGAACCAGAAGACAGCTCTGGTGACCACCAAGGCAGAGGTCTGGGGGGATGGGCCGCACCTGCGCCACATACAGCAGTACCGAGAGCACCTCACACCCGATGACCAGGTTCTTCCCGTTATTAAGGGGGAGCGCCATGCCCACAGATCCAATTTCTGGTGGAACTTTGCGATCCGCTCTAACACATTTTTGTTGCATGCCTCGGCCACTCCAAACCAGATCCCAAACTCCTTCAGGTGGTCAGATCTGACTGTGAAGGGGATGGTGGACCAGTCACACCATATACTGAAGAGCATTGCCTCACTCTTTTTCTGGTTCCAGTGAAAGTATGGTCAAGGGAGGTGGAGCTGTGTCTGCAGGATTGCTTTAAATCGGTGGATTGGACCATACTCAAGGACTCATCGTTAGACCTGAATGAACATTCAACCTGTGTCACTAACTTCATCAAGATATGCATGGATAAGCGTGTGCCCACACACACATACCGGTAGTTCCTCAACCTTGGATGAATCAGAAGATTTGCAACCTGCTGAGGGCAAGATCAAGGCCGGTGATCTAGATCGCTACAAGAAATCCAGGGACAAACTATGAAAGGCTATCTCAGCAACAAAGAAGTAATTGTGGAGGAAGCTAGAGACGGATACACGCCAACTATGATGAGGAATGCAGGCCATTACATCCTGCAGTTTGAGGTCGAACACCATAAATGCTGTAATGCTTCACTACACGATGCTCACTCTACAAAGCAGAACTCCACAGTGCCTATGAGAATCCCTGCAAAGGCTGATGACCCTATGATATCTGTCTCTGAGGTAGACATCAGAACATTATCCAAGAGGGTGAACCATAAGGTGTACTTGATGGCGTATCTGGCAGGGTAATGAAAATGTCTATTAACCAACTGCCAGGAGTGTTTATGGACATTTTAAATCACTCACTGCTTTAAAAGGGCATCAATGGTCCGGGTACCCAAGAGCAGAGTGAGCTGCCTCAATGACTGTCATCCATTAGCACTCACATCCACTGTGATAAAGCACATACGTGAGCAAAGATCTGGACCCCCCCCCCCCCCACCCTTGCACCCCCAGCAATTTGCCTGTCATCATAATTGCTCCACAGCAGATGCAATATAATTGGCACTCCACTCAGCTCTGGATCTTCTGTATAACAATAGCTCATACTCAGATCTGGCTACTCTTCAGTGACTACAGATCAACATTCAACACGATTATTCTGTCAGTTCAGGTCATTGAGTTTCAAACCATGGGCCTCTGTACCCATCTCTGCAACTGGATTATTGACTTCCTCAATGGAAGACCACAGTCAGTATGAATTGGAAGCCACGTCTCCTCCTCACTGACCATCAACACAGGTGCACCTCAAGGATGCGTGCTTAGCCCACTGTTCTACTCACTCTACACCTACAACTGGATGGCCAGGCACAATTCCAATGCTATCTACAAATTTGTCGATGATACCACAGTTGTTGACAGAATCACAGATGGTAGGTAACAGGAGGGACATAGATCAGCTGGTTGAGTGGTTGTGAGGAGAAAATCATGAGAACATGAACCAGTCCTTGCTGAGGGGTCAGCAGTGAAGAAGGTCAAGAACTTCAAATTCCTGGGTGTCAACATCTCTGACGATCTGTCCTGGAACCGCCATGTTGATGCAATCATGAAGAAGGCTCGCTAGTATCTATACTGTGAGGCGTTTGAGGAGAATCAGAATGTCACTGAAAACACTCATAAACTTCTACAGGTGGACTGTGGAGAGCATTCTGGATGGTTTCATCACTGTCTGGAACGGAGGTGCCAACGCTCAGGACAGGAAAAAAATCCAGAGGGCTGTTAACTCGGCCTGTGACATCACAGGCACCAAACTTCACTCCATCGAGGACATCAACAAGAGGCTGTGCTTTAAGAAAGCAGCCTCAATCCTCAAGGACCCCCACCACTCAAGCCATGCCTCTTCACTCTGTTACCATCAGGAAAAAGGTACAGGAGCCTAAAGACGAGCACTAACGGCACAAGCTCAGCTTCTTCCCTGCTGGCATCAGCTTCCTGAATAATTAATGAACCACAGACACTTTGTCTTTTCTTGCAGTATTTTTAGTTATTTTGAAATGTGGTTTATAGAAATGTTTTCACTGTGATGTTGCCACAAAACAAAGAATTTCATGACATGTTCACGACAATAAATTTTGATTCTGATTCTGGTTTCCCTGTTGCCAGACATAAAATGGCTACAGATACCAACCAGACGGTGAACCGATCAAGAGTCTGAACAGAATATGGCAACGTCATCCGTGTACAGAGACCTTGCACTGAGTGCCTCCAGTGCCTGGCAACATCACTCCTTTTATGCCCTCGTCCTTCCAAATTAATTCAGCAAAGGGCTTTATGCAGCACACAAATAAGACTGTCGAGAGCAAGCAACCCTCCTGACTCCAGACTTCATGGGGAAGTTATCTGTTTTCTTCTGCTACAGATGTCCTTGCAGAGCAGTTTAATCCAATTTTGGATTCCCTCCTTAAAGCCCATTTTGGAGAGCATGTCCATCATGTACATGTGCAACATCCAATTCCTGTCACAGGTGCGGACCCGCTGAGAGCAGGGAAGCAGATGAGATGACTCATGGGATGGTGACCACAGTGACAGACCAGGGAGGGGGTTCTGGAATTGAAGGAACACACAGACGGCAGGCTGATGGCGACTCGAGGCGAGGAACCCATGCAGGCTGCAGTCTGCTGGCAACAGCGCCCGAGGGATTCAACACCAGTTGGCGGACTGCTAGAGACTGGCTCAGGACTGGCTGAAGGCGTACCAGGTGTCGGAGCTGGGATGCAAGAGGGTGCTGAGGGAACTGAAGGGTTCCTGATCATGTCGGAGTTTCAGATCTGGAGCTTGGCTGCTGATGGTTTGGACTGGACTCTGTGGCTGGGGGTGCACTGGAGGTGAATCCATGGACACACAGTAATGCTGAGGGGACACTTTTTTGTTTCTCTTTGTCTGCAAGAGACACTTCAGGCAATTTCTGCCAATGACAAATCTGTGTACTTATGAGAAATGAAAACATATTTCATGTAGTATGGCACTGTCTTCATTACATGACTATAAATTGAATCTTGAAAGCCTTTTCCTGGTCGAAGCTGACCAGGCAGGCACTGCTCAGAGATACCATCTTTTGCTGATGTTGGCAATGGTATCTCTGAGCAGAGAAAGGCTGTCGGACTTTCCCTGCCCGGAACCACATAGGCTTGGTCTGTGTGGATTACCTACTCCAGGGCAGGCTTGGCTTTTGTGGTCAGTGAATGTTAGGTCTCTCCAATACCTGCCATCCTCCTCCCCCCTTCCATTTGTAGATGAGGGTCACGAAGCCCTTCCTCATGAAGTCCTGCCAGGAGCAAGGCATTGTGTACTTCCACCAGACTTCCATGAGTCCATCCAATCGCACATGGCCGTGTACAACTAAGCTGGTAAGCCATCGCTTTTGGGAGTTTTACTCGACCCAAAGGGACAAATCAAGCCCATTATCACCCCAGGGTAATTGCTGGTTCAGACTCTCCCAATTACTGTCGTCTAAGACCTCCGTGGACAGGGATTTTGGGAGGCCATTCTGTCTGTAGCCTTGGTGTTATTCAGTTCAGCATGAAAGGATCTTCTGATCCTCTATATCCCGATAAGGAAGGATGTGATGGACCCATCCTCTTCCTGAAGGCTGTGGATCACAGAGCTTCCTCTGTAAACTTTTTGGAAGAACAAAATATGAGCAGTCTCATCCTGCTCCACTATGCAGACTCTGGATTGGAAAATGATCTGAGGGGAATAGTATGGCTATGGCTATTGGCCCTGGGGAGTGAAAGCAGGGTTTCCCAGTTCTCCAATCAGTGTAATTTTCTGGGGTCAGCAACTTCACGTCCCCCTGCCTGCCTTTTGGTCCTCCTATAGGTGACAGGAGGAGCAAAGGAGGCAGCGGTCAGAGAAGAACACTGGCATGACATCAGTAGTCTGACCTTGACGGCCTTTTACACAAAAGGTAAAAATCGATCCGAGACTGGATTGAGTCATCCAATCTTGACCAGATTTGTAGCAGCTGAGCTCCACCTGCAGGAGCTGGGAATGACTGCCTCTGCACTGCCCCCGGTCTCCCAGAGCTCGATGTGACTCTGTGTGAAATGGACAATTTGGCTGATTCTCCCTGTCAGGTGAATTATTGAACCCCATCATGACCCAAGGTCTTTCTGAAGGGGACTAAAAGCTTTCTCAGACAGGTGTGTAGCAAATGGCAGAAGAGATGTTTAACTGAGGCTGACCTTCTCATCGAAAACATGCTTAGCATTTTACTTAGTCCTCCTCCATTTAAAAACATCACTTCGGCCAATTTCATTTTGGCAGGACATCCATATCAGCTGTAACACTAAACGTAGCAACAGATTGCCATGCAGAAATAATCCAATCTAATTTCAAGGCTCCTTGCTCAAATTACAACCCAATTTTCAAATATATCAAGCACAAATGGCAAAGCACAGACTGAGTTCTGAACTCTTGTGGACCAGATCCTGTTCAGACTGAGCATTTGTGTCAAAGTGGCCCAAACTCCACCTGCCTCAATCTATGCTTTTAATTTTAAAATTTAATGAACAAAGAACAGTTTGGAAACTAGAAACCACTTCTACCATAACTCTTTTTTATTTAATTTGGAGATACAGCATGGTAATAGGCCACCAGCCCATGCTGCCCATCTGCACCCATGTTATCAATTAACCTTCTGCCCAGTCCATATTTGAAATGTGGGAAGAAACCAGAACATCTGGAGGAAACTACACTTGGACAAAGTGCCAATACCTTACGGATAGGAGTGGATTCAAACCCAGGTCATTGGTAGTGTAATAGCATTGCCTTAATTGCTACGCTAAACGTATCACCATTATAGCGCCAGCAGCCCGGGTTGGAATCCAGCACTCTGTAAGGAGTTTGTACATTCTCCCTGTGACTTGCGTGGGTTTTCTCCAGTTGCTCCTGTTTCTTCCCACTCCAAAACATATGGTGTTGGCAGGATAATTGGGCACGTATCCTGTGCTCCCCTTCCACCATGTTATATTGTTAAAGTTATAGAATGAGTAAGGAATTGAATGATTAGGTCACCAATTTGTCCTCATCAAATCAATATTATTTGTTTTCAAAGAAAGAACATCTGATTCCAACAGCATTAAATGTTCACACAATCAATTCAGCTTAATCATTTTACTTGTGGTTTAGAAAAACTTTGCATCATGTGTGGAATCAGATTAATGAGATGCTAGATATGGAAGCACATTTATGTCACAGTAATTTCAAATTGTCCACAGAAGCAAGAAAAGTTCTCTCCATTATCACTGAAGTGCAGCTGAAAGATTTAATGAGATGAGAATGACTCTATCGGACAGGAATATTGCCTCATTGGGTGGAATTGTCCATCACATTGTTGGCATCTACTGCAAGAAATGCCTGCGTGTTTGTAAAGATTGTGTTGGCAGTGGCAAGAAAGTGTATAGCAGTAACGTGGAAATTGAACTCTCATTTAGGTATGAAGTGGCAGAACACAGAAATACATCGCTGCGTTCCTCTCAAGAAGATTAAATATAATTGGAGAAATAAAAGTAAGTATTGTTGAAAATTTGACAACCATTTACAAGTTGCAGGAATTAATTTAGAGATGATTTCCCTAAACTTCGAAAACCTCGTTAACCTTCCTGGAAGAATTAAAAGATGTACATGGTAGGAGCCATGTGGTGAGGGGTGTCTTCTGCCCATCAGGTTTCTTTTCTTGCTTTTCTCTTATTTCTTCCACACTTTTTCTCATTTCTTTCTTTTTTGGGGGGGGGATTTGTTAAGGGGGAGGGGGTTGGGGGTTTTATACAATAGTGTATAATGGATACAGCATTAACATCTGATTATTGTATTTTAAATTTGGCTGTGATTGCAATGTATGGATGATACACTTTGGGTCAGAAGGTGGACAGCTCGAGGGGGGCTTTTAACAAGATGCTGACCCTTGCTCTGCCCATTGACCATTAATAGCAGAATGGGCTGGATCTCCAGTTAAGTGACTCTGTCCCAGGAAAGGGACTCTGTCTAAGGTCCACTCTGGAGCTTGTCAATGAAAAAGTGGTATATTCTATTTAAAGCCCAATGGCGAATATCATGTCAAAAAATAAATACAAAACAAGAATCATTTATTTTCTTTCTACTTTGCTTCTGATTTCCATAACCCAGTTACATTCCAAAAGAAAATTACTTTTATTCTGGCTCGAAGCAGGAGCTTAAATTTCCATGAACTAAAACAATTAGCCTTCAAAGGACCTCAACTTATACCTAATTATGGCATTTCTCCAAAAAGAGATGGGCAGACAAAAAAAAATCAGATCTTGGCTCTGCTCCACATCATAGTCTGGCCACTTCCAACACATCTCAGCTGAGCTGAAAATCTGCTTAGTTGCTTTGCCAGATGCCGCAAATAGAGGGATATCTAACAGAGGATACAATGTCATTACAGGATATTTATCCAAACTTCTGTCCATTCAAATGGAGATAAAATGGGATGATTAAGTGTGTTCACAATCTCCTTATGTGACCTTTACCTCAGCGACTGATCACTTTCCAAGATGAGATGGGCTTTATTTACATAATCAGGCTATGGGGAGGAGAAAGAAGGGGAGACGTCAGAAGGATTGTTGCGAGAGGGGAAACATTTGACTGGGCAGATGACCAGGAAAATGAATGGGGATGAGCCAGGTAAGGAAGGGTGGTGTCTTGGCAGATAGCACAGGGACAGAAATCCTCTGGTGAAATGAGGCCCCAGAATAAAACAGGGTGTCTGGCTCAATCTCTTACTCAGTCACAAGGTTGGGGGGTGGAAAAGAGCAAACTCAGCTTAAGAACTGTCTTCTGTTTAGAAGGTTGCAAATGATTCCAGTTCCATTTATTGTCATGGACACAAGATAAATTGAAAGGTTTCCTTTGTTCACAAACAAACCATCCACAAGAAATCTGGCATCATTATGAACATAAGCGAAGTGAGAGAGAACGAGAGACACTGTGGATCTCAACACACCATCTGATGTCCCCATCTCCAAGGCTCCCATAACCTTGGAAGCAGCATGGTATGATGAACCCAAGGTCGAGGCCACAGATTCAGATCGCACCTCCTCCACGCCTGGTTTCTAATCCTCGAACCACAAGGAAGCCTGAGAAATTTCAGAAAGCCTGTTTGCCATCGTATCTACGCAGATCAGGAGCCCAATTCCTGGTTTCCAGAACCCAGTCACCTGGCAACTGAGCCCAAGCTGGACCCAGCTTCGGCAGCTGCATTTTGCTGCTCAAATTCCATGCAAAAGCCCAGCGGGAACAACAGAAGCCTCCCCAACTACAGCAATCCTGTAGTTTGGTCCTTGCTGTGGATTCCTTTAGACTTTTAAGCAGAGCTCCTCCGAAGCAAGGAGTGGGGGAGTGATGTACCTCTACGCTGGTACATTACCCTGATCTGCTGCTTCCTCAGAACCATGATCAGGCAGGCTATTTTCTAAATGAGGAGAAGATTAATCATTCTCAGATACAAAGGGACCTGAGAGTCCTCGTGCAGGATACACTGAAGGTAAACTTTTAGGTTGAGTCGGGACTGAAGAAGGCAAATCCAATGCCAGCATTTATTTCAAGACCAATAGAATACAAGATATTTGAGGCTTTATAAGGCATTGAGTATTGCGAGCAGTTTTGGGCTTCCCATTAAAGAAGGAATGCGATGATGTTAGAAAGGGTTCAGAGGAGAGATTCACAAGGATGACTCCAGGAATGAAAAGGTTGTCATAAAAGGGAAGTTTGACAGAGAAGGAGGGGGGACTCTCATTGAAACATTTCAAACATTGAAAGGCATGGGCAGAGTAGATATGGAAGGGTTATATCCCATGGTGCGAGAGTTTAGGACAAGAGGACACAAGTTCAGAATTGAAGGCCATCCACTTAAAAGAGAGATGCAGGGGAAATTTCATCAGCCAGCGGGTGGTAAATCTGTGGAGTTTGTTGCCACAGACAACTGTGGAGGCCAAATCATTGGGTATATTCAGGGCAGAGATTGATAGGTTTTTGATGAGCCAGAACGTCAATGGTTATGGAGAGAAGTCCAGGGGGTGGGGCTGAGTAGGAAATGGATCAGCTCATGATTGAAGACTCAAAGAGCTGAACAGCCTGTTTCTGCTCCAATGCCTTATAGTCTTAACCCTCAAAGTCCGACTGCCAGCGATGGGCACCATCATCCCTGGGTACAGACCTGCAAGAATTTTTACAATTGTGGAGGGATTGTCACCAATTCTTACTCCATGCAGTTTGAAATTCGAGGATCCGGATACAGAGGCAGGGTGCTGATGCCCACTTTTCAAGGACAAGTTTGTTTTGGGCTGTCATGTTGAAGGGGATGCAATCAATATATCGGAGTCCGATTTAGATATCCTTGGTATCTGCATGTCCCAAGGCAGAATGCAAGGGGCCAATGTCACTGGGGACCTGTTGCAATGGTTGACAAACTGCTATGAATATCAGCTATATGTAAAGATGGAATCTGTGTGAGTTCTGTCCAGCTTCTTGAAGCCCTTCAGGATGATGAATATCAGAGTCACCAACCATTCATCAAGGAGTAATGTTGTTTTGCTTTTCTTTGGCTCCAGGGTAATTGTGGACTTGCAGCATGCTTGCCTCCTGGCATTGAGCTCAGTGATCATTTTCAGTACATTTCTGAAGGACATCTGGTTCTCCGATATATCCAGGAGGTCTCTCTTCCTTTGCACTTCTTCCAACAACATATGCAGACATTGTCCAAAAATAGACTTTGCAGCCCTTTCGCTCACGAGTCATTCTTCATTACAGATGCTGGAATCAGGAGAAAAAAGCTGTTTGGATGAACCAGACATGTTGCACAGGAGCCAGGGAGGGGAAAAGGTATGATAGACAGATGAGGGCACAAAGGTTGATGATTGACAGGTTCCATTCAAAGGGAGGGAGGCAAGAGAAAAAGCGGAGGGAGGGGGCGGTCCAATTGGTAGAAGTTGAGTCATTCAGAGCGGGGTTGAAGACAATGGGAGGAGGGGGTGTTAGGTGGAGATGAAGGCTACTGGTGTTTGAATCTGATCGGCAGTGGTGGTGATCACAGAACCTTTTAGGGGAGAGGCAAAGGACAAATTGGACCAGAGGGATCCTATCAGTGAAATGTGGGTGGATGATGGAACCAGAAGGGAGATGAGTTGAGAATATGTGGGGGGGGGGGGGGAAATGAGAGGAGCTCAGGCTAGATATGACAGGACTACCAGTCTTTGCAGAAGCTTTGGAGAGTGCCCAAAAGACTTCACTAATGGATTGTTGTTTACAAAAAGGCAACAGATGAAAGAACTTGGTGTTCTAGGAGGGTCATGTGGTTTTCCAAGTGGAGAGAGTCAAACAGGCTTTCTCTCTGAGAGAGAGAGAGAGGGAGAGAGAGAGAGAGCGAGAGATCAGTTCTACAGTTTTACAGTCAGCAGCAGCAAATGGAAATGGAACAGGACAAACTGGCAAGCTTGTTGAAAACCCCATTTGGAAGACAGATTGTGAGCGTTTAGTTCAGCCTGGTCAAAGCCCTTGTGGTCATGCAAAAGGAGAGGACAGGCTGTTATATGTTTCACTTGAAATAAGAGAAACAAAAAGGAACTCTATGGTGACCTGAAAGAAAGAGGTTATCATCTGGAGAACCCTGAGGGGGCAAATTTCATCAGCAAGACATTACTGTGAAAGGAATCAGTTGTGGGAGTCTTGCAACAACAAATCTCTCTGAAAACCCTGAGTGGTAACCATTTACCTTTCAAGCACCAGAGCCCTTAAATTCTGCACACAGTATAAGAATTGCCTGCAATCAGCAAACTTGGAGGAATGAAAAGTGAGATTGGACTGTGAACCAAAGAACTTTTCTGAACTTACACACACATTACATTCACGTGCACTCAGAATTAGAAGGGGGTTAAGTTAGGTTATTTAAGTCAATAGTGATAAGTTAAAGTGCGATTCTGTTTTCATGTTTGAAGATAATTAAAAACAACTTTTGTTAAAGTAACCATTTGTCTTGGTGAATATCTATTGCTGCTGGGTTTTGGGGTCCTCTCAGCTCATAATAATACAAAATCATTGAAGACCCCTTCCACCCTGAGCACAGCATCTTTCAGTGGCTCCTGCTGGGGAAGAGATACAGGAGTATCAGAGCCAGCACCACCAGGCTGAGGAACAGTTTCTTCCCAGTGAGGATGCTGAACAACCAAAGGAACTGCTCACACTAACCTAGACTCTCATATACAAAACAATATTTATTTATATAGATAAAATACTTGATCTGCATATATATTGTTCATCTGTATGTGTGTTATGTCTGGCTGTGTGTCTGCATGTTGTGCAGTGAGAACCAGAGAATGCTGTTTCATCAGGTTGTACTTGTACAGGCCCTCTCCACCCTGTGGTTTCAGGCTTGATGAAGCATTGGCCATTCTCTTTCTTCTGCTGCTCGACACTTGGAATCTCCCCACCATCACCAGCTCCAGCCATAATGCACTTCCCCTTTAGAAGATGCAGACTGCCTTTAAGCAGCCTGATCTGCCTTCAACTCTTGCGGATTCTCTCAAGTTACCACTCACTCAAACAGTTAGTGTGGGTAGAAAGTAGAAGTCACTCATGAGCAGAAACACCATTGCTACTCGCATCAAGGCCTTTCTAATTTATACACTCACCGTGGTCTTTCCCATATCCTCCCTGCTCAGTTATATCTTGAACAGACCCTGAATGGAGGTTTTCTGTCTGTGAGGTGATGTCTGTTTGCCAATTTAATCCATTAATTTTGGATCCTTTCCTTCCCTCCTTCAATCCAGGAACACATTCACTCAAACAAGACAATATTTAGTCTTCACTGGCCAAGAAATCTGCCATGGCTAATTTCCCCTGAACTAACAAGTTAGTTATGCCAAGTTTGAGGGGATCCATTTGGACTTCAGCAGAGAGGGACACCAGCCACTGAGATCGCTGATGGAAGAACTGATGAGCTTGAAACTGGCACTGACAAGAAGAGTACAGTTGCAAAAAGCTCAGGGTTTCTGCATTTTTAGAAGTCATTTCTCATGAAAGCACAAGTTTTAGATCATTTTCCAACTCTCATTCCGGTAATTGTCTGATGGTGTTGTGATTGATATCATGGATCGACACCCAATCACAAAGTCGTTGGCACTCCTGGACCAGATGGAACCGTATTATTCTTCCAGGAGTCTGTGACACATGCATTGGGACTCCTCAGGGACTTTAGAGCTGGAATAATTCAGGCAACAGAATACATCTCCCTCAACAATAGCAGCATAGTTGGCATAGCGGTTAGCACAAATCCTTGACAGCACCAGTGACCGGAAACGGACCAGGGTTCAAATCCCGTGCAGTGAGGATTCTGTACATTCTCCCTGCATCTGCGTGGATAGTCTCCAATTTCCTCCCACCATTCAAAAAAACGTACCGCAGGCATAGTTTAATGGGGCGTAAACTGAGCGGCATGGACTCATCTGCTACTGTGATGAACATCAAGAACAGACAAAAAAATTAAAATGTTTAGTTGCCTTTTTTTTCCCCCAAGGGAAATGTTCCTCAGGCTTTAGTATCCTGTCGCAAAAGGTTCTGGAGTAAAAGCTGCTCACGATGGGCGGGGGGGGGGGGGGGGGGATCCATTGAAACAATTGGTGTATTTAACATCCTCAAGGGCAGTCTCTGAAGATCTTGTCAATGAACTGCTGCATGTCTTCCAGTATTGTAGTATTCTTCACCGTCACACTTCACCACAGAACAAAGACTGTCTTCTTTTGCTGGCTTTATAAAGTCTTCACAGAACCAAGTTGAACAAGGCTGAACTGGAGACCAAGTCACACCCCTCTCCACCTCCCCCTCCTACCTCCTTCTGTCTGTCACCTTTCAGCCCTCCACAGCCCACCAATCGCCTCTTGACCTCTCATCGATGAGCCAGCTATCTTGCCGCTCTACATGAAGTCTCAAAGGGTCACAACTTGAAACAATTATTCTCTTTCTCCCCTCAGATGTGCCTGTCCCACCAACTCCACATACTTTGGGGGAAACCAATCCTCATGCATGGTGAGACCTCCACAGTCTTGTGGATCTGATGTATCGAAGCTTCACTGCGGAACCAATAGGTGCAAAAAAGTGGAAAAATAGGTGGAAAAACCAATAGGTACAAGCGATAATCTTGGTCCCCAAAAATCCAGTGTTTAATTTGTGCAAGGCCAAACAGCAAGAAAACAAATGATTAAACTGAACAAGAATTATGGCAGCCAAACAGAACAGAATCCATCATTCATCTTAAGTTCAATGACAAGCAACATATGCAGGCAATGTGTGAATAAGCACATAGGGAAATAAGAGGAACACCCCACAACAGAGAAATTTATGCATTTTCCATAGGGGGTGTATGTTCAATTGTCCACATTTTGCCTTTTGTTGCTGCTCTTTAAGTACAATAAACTATGGAACTGCAGAACAAAGAGCGAAGAAAGCAAAAAAAAGAGTATTGTAAGACTTGAGTGACACTGCTTTTACTTTGTGGTGAAACACAAACCATATTTTTAAAATAATTTTCTATTCATTACCATTATTTCATCAACACATTTGAGTGATTCCTTTAAAGTTAAGAGCAGATCTTGACAAATATTGAAACAAAATGAACACCCACAAAATTTCCCGATTGCTGGCGCATTACGCGAACCGTAACGCCAACTTGATTTTTTTTTTCTCCCCCAGTCCAACACTTCAATCCAAACCTTTTGGAAATACTTTCATACCAAATATTCCAGTTGCTCCCAGCCAAGGACCCTGTCAAGCAAAAGAACCTTTGCACTCACTATTAATCACTGAGTTACTGCTTCATTAAGTTTGCAGCAGTTGCTCAAGATTAGGGTGTCACAGTTAGCAGAGCGGCTGGCGCAATGCCGTTACAGGACCAGCGACCGGGGTTCAAGTCCGGCATTGTTCATAAGTTCTCCCCGCATCTGCATGGATTTCCTCCCACCCTTCAAAACTTATGGGGGTTGTAGATCATTTGGGTGTAATCAGGTGGCGTGGGTGTGTGGACCGGAAAGGGCCTGCTCCTGTGCTGTATGTCTGAATTTTAAATTCCAGCATTAGTAGTTTCTTGCATTTCTCTCAACCATTTCCAAATATGCACACATTTGCATTTTAATCAACAGAAAGCAAAAGGCTGAATTCAAACTGACTCATTTATTGTTTAAAGCAAAAATACCCAGAGGTAGATCATTTGCAGAAAAATCAACAGTGCAGATTTATTCGATTCCTGATTAAGTGGACTCTAAATTATTCACAGTGCTATGTTCCTCAAGTCATAAGGGCCTGTTTTCTTTCAAGATGGGCTCAGTAGCCTGGTAGAAAAAAAAGTGCCCACTGGAAACCATAAAATACTGAACTTGAGTTGTCCCAAGAGCTCAGTTAGCATTAATGCTATAATGTGAGGTATAAAGGTGTTTGAAGTGAATTTTGCAAGGCAATCAGGTCTATCAGTTGACTGCCAGCTGTTGGTGTTTAAATCATCATTAGATGATTTTTTTTTAAATTTGGCTGCAGCAAAAGCTTCTTTATTGAACCAAGCAGTTGACATCAGTTCGCACTCTTGAGGTTTCCATTTTACTTACCAAAAGCTCTGTTTTACACTTAAAGAAATGTTTAGAACCAATTATGACATTTGCTTGACTTTGGTTCAGATACCACTCCATTTTTGATTCATGGATCTTCTTCCAAATGAAGAAGTTTCCACTGCAGTTCATTGGCTCACGGACTTGCACAAATATTTATCAACTTGTTTATTGGTTATTACATAACCTGCAAAAACATGCCAGTGATGGGGAGAATAGCATTTTGCCTCCAGAGCCCCTGCGGGGGGATCTGGAATGGGGAAATTAAGAGTCAGCCTGCTGTGCAATTCGTCCGATGGTAGTGGCATTTCAGATCATCATCTCAGCCCCAGGGCACCACTGCAGGAATTCCTCAGGGTGATGTCCTCACTTCAGTCTTCCTTGGCTGCTTCCTCACTGAAATCTTTTCCATCACAAGGTGAGAAATGAGATGGTTGCTGAGTGTTCAGTTTGAACTGCAGTCCTCAGATGCAGGAAAATACGTCAGAAATATTCATGTTCATAAATAACAAGTAACACTTCCCTTGCACAAATCAGTCTGCAGACATCTTCGGCCACCAAGAGTCTAACACATTCAGAATATCGGTGTGGAGAGAGGAGTGGTATGGTGGCAGGGCGGCATGGTTGGTGCAACGGTTAGCCCAGTGGCTCTCAACCTTTTTCTTTTCACTCACCTACCACTTTAAGTATTCCCTACGCCATCGGTGCTCAGTGATTAGTAAGGGATTGCATAAGGTGGGATGTGGATGGGAAGGGAAGGTTGAAAACCACTGTTTTAATCGCACCTCGAAACTCACCAAGTAAGAGTGGAAGTAAATCATCCTTGAACTTAATGTTAAGTTTTAATTTGATTGTCAGACAAACAAGTATGATTTACACCAGTGGTTCTCAACCTTTTTCTTTTCACTCACATACCACTTTAAGTAATCCCTATGCATCTGTGATTAGTAAGGATTGCTTAAAGTGATATGTGGGTGGGAAAGGAAGGTTGAGAACCATTGCTCTAGACCCAATTGTTACTGAAATATTTTGCTTGAGAAAAATTGCCATTGGCCCATTCCCTTTGGAGTTATGAAACTGTGCACATAACAAGTCAATGAGGTACAATTAAAACAGTGGTTTTTAAACTTTTTCTTCCCACCCACATACCACCTTAAGCAATCCCTTACTAATCACGGAGTACCTATGGCATAGGGAATACTTAAAGTGGTATGTGAGTGGAAAGTAAAAGGTTGCGAACCATTGGATTAGCGCAACGCTGTTAAAGCACCAGTGATTGGGACCAGGGTTCGAATCCTGTGCTTTCTATAAGGAGTTTGTACATTCTCCCAGTGTCTGTGTGGGTTTTCCCTGGGGGCTCTGGTTTCCTCCCACCAATCAAAACATACAGGGGGTGCAGGTTAATTGGGAGTAAATTTGGCCTCACAGGCAGAAATGGCCTGATACCATGCTGTATGTCTAAAAAAATAGAATTCCTCAGTGGCCTTCTAGCTGGCAATGTCCATAAACTTAACTGGGGCAACATGAATATGACAGTCGATTATCTTCTGCAGTGAATTGCTCCCTCCTGAGTCCACAGAGCTTTTACACCCTCAATAAAGCCACAAACCGTGAGCGCAGTGGAAAGAACAGGCTCAGCTGCTTTCACTTTCAAGAATCTCTCTCCATCAAAGATGTCCCAGCCCACTTAATAACATTCGCCCACAAACTCACCAATTAATTTCTTCTAACACTGGCGCATAATGGCTGTAAGATATACCATCAAAGAGATACAATGCCTCAGCTGTTCTCAAAGCAAGACTTCCACGACCTGGAAGGAGAAAGGGAGGAGATAGATGGCAACACCGCCATCAGCAGGTTTGTCTCCCATACCACTCCGAATCAGAAAAATATCCCCGTTCCTTCATCACTGCCACAAAATTCAGCAGCTCCCTCACCCATCTGCACTGGAGACATTCACCTGATGGACTTCAAGGTAGATTCTGAGCAATGAGTAAGTGATTCCCAGCATTGCTTGTGACTTTCATATCTTCTGATTGAATGAACCAAAAGCAGTGTTCATTAGCTGCAATTGAAGCTCCAGTCTTGGCAAATACAGATTGAGATTGATCAAGTGCAGAAAAAAATGAATGAAAATCATTGACATTTAATTAACTGGCTCCTCCCTTTCTCTGATCCCCAAAGAAGTTGTTTTTAAAAAAAAATTGGTGTCTTGTATGAAATATTGCGAGTAATATTTTTCATTCTCCTTCACATTCAGTGACTGAATATTTGGGAGGAAGCTTCATGGGAGTGTAAAATTGCTGGTTGGCTTTATGGCGACACCAGGCAGGAGAAATCGTGGTCACCATCTCCTTGGAGAAAAATCAGGTGATTCAGACTGAAACAAAGAGGTTCTTCACTTCCAACTGTTGGTGAATCTTGAGGCAAGACGGACATCTTTGTACATACCCACCAACAGCTACCTGGACTACACCTCTACACCCTGTCCCCTGTAAGGATTCCATTCCTTTCTCTCAATACCACTGTCTTCGTCACATCTGCTCCCAGGACGAGGTCTTCCATGCCAGATCATCAGAGATCCTTCTTCAAACAACATGGTTTCCCCTCCACTACCATCAATTCACCACCTTACCTTCCATTTCCTCTGCCCTGAGAGGCAACAATGACAGGATTCCCCTTGTCCTCTCTTACCATCCCACCAGAGGCTGCATTCAAAGTATCATCCTCCACCATTTCTGCCACCTACTACATAATCTCACCACCAGACACATTCCCCTATCCCCCTTCTTCAGGGACCGCTCCATCCCTGACTCCCTTGTCTGCTCTTCCCTCCCCACCAATCGCCCCCTTTGCACCTACCCCTGTGATCACAGGAGATGTTCCACCTCCTCCCTCACCACCATTCAGGACCCCAAACAGTCCTTCCAAGTGGTGCAGCACTTCATTTGTGAATCTGCAGAGATCATCTACCGTTGCATTCCCCTCGACATCAGAGAGAGTGGATGCAGGCTGGGAAATCACTGTGTTGAGCATATCTGCTCTGTTCCCCACAAATGTGTGAGATGTCCCAGTAGCCATCCATTTCGATTCTCTACCCATTCCCTTGCTGTCATGTTTGACCATGATCTCATTTACTGCCACCTGTAAATTGGAGGAACAACACCTCAAATTCCATCTGGGCACCCTCCAACCAGATGGCATTAACATCGACTTCTCCCGTTTCCATTAGAACGTTCCCCCTCCATCTCTTGATCTCTCTCTCCTTTCAGAGCCAAAATGAATTATCACCTTTGCCCTTTCCTGTCCTCTAATCATATCCATCTACCACCTTTTGTCTGTGATCTGCACTCCACCCTCTCCCATTCTTCTCTTTTTTTTCCCCCAGCCTCTAAATACAAACACCTATCTTTTTTTTTTAAATCATACATTAGGAAGGGTCCAGAACCGAAACATTGGTAATATATCTTTGCCTCCTATGGACTTTGCGAGACTGGCTGAGTTCCTCCAGCATCTGTTTTTTTTTAAATTACAATCACAGTGTCTGAAGACTTTCATGTTTCACTTTGGAGTGTTCCATCTGCAGAGGGCAATGAATAGTCAAATCAAGTTTATTGTCACCTGATTATACAAGTACAACCCAACAAAACAACGTTCTCCGGTCCTCGGTGCAAAGCATGCAGACACACAACCAGACACTCACACACAAACAAACAATATGTGTGCAGGCCAAGTATTTCATCCATGCACATAAATAAATAGAGTCCTAGATAGTTCGTGTGAGCAGTTCCTTTGGTCATTCAGCATTCTCACTGCCCTTGGGAAGAAGCTGTTCTGGCGTTAATACTCCTGTATCTCTTTCCTTATGGGAGCAGCTGAAAGATGTTGTGTGCAGGGTGAAAGGGGTCCTCAATGATTTTTGCGTGCCCTCTTCAGACAACAATCCTTTGGTAGATCTCGTCGATGGAGGGAGGGAGTATCCAGTGATCCTCTCCCACTCTTATGGTCCTGTGACCTCCACAGAATACTTAATTAAATAAATTATTGATTCACTGTCCGGTAATGTTTATGATGTTTAAAAATACTTTAAAGTATCTGTTCTGACTTGCATACAATTCCGAATTAAAGACAGAATAGGTAATGGAACTCATTTTTAACCTGGGGACTAGTTGTAATGATGTGCTGGTCATTGACAACTGTCGAACTATCCAGAGATTTTGCTGCTTCCTAACATGTCTGCTGCCTGTGTGATCAAATAGATGAAATCAATCTTTGCAAGACACGGAATTCCTCAAATTGTCTGCAGTGACAATGGACCATGCTACAGCTGTAGAGAATTCCAGAACTTTGCAGAAGAATAGGATTTGACAGGTGACTCTGCATCCACAGTCAAACGGCAAAGCAGAGAAAGGAGTTCACATAGTTAAACAGTTGCTCAGGAAGGCACAGATCCATATCTAGCTCTATTTGAGTTACAGAGCTTCACCACTTGAACATGTCATGTCACCCACTGATCTTCTGATGGGACGTAGACTACACACCACACTTCTCTACTCTGCAGGCCCAAACAAGAACAAAAATGTCAAGATGTGGAATAGGAAACAAAAGTGTCTGCAATGGAGACAAAAAGCAAACTATGACAAGTCAGCAAGAAGCTGGCACAACATGATAGTGAGACTCAGAGATTCCCACACTTGGGTCAAAAAGGCTACTATTCTGGAGAAGATAAATCCACGATCCTACATTGTCCGGAGAATGGTCAAATAGTGAGGAGGAACTAAAAGTGCCTGCTGAAAACACAAGAGACACTGCAGGAACAGACAAATGCAGAAGATCTAACCTGCACAGCAACAGAGGAGACACCACCAGGGCTAGACAGTCGTGGACCAGCAGAGCCAACACAAGCACCTGTGTTAAGAATATGCACGTGCGTTATCAAAGCAACTGACAGGCTGAATCTCTAAAAGATAAAGGACTGCACACTTTAAAAGTTTATGCTGCTGATGTTATGTTTACATTTGCGTTGAACTTTAAATTGAAATGAATACTGTATTAGTGTCTCATGCTGTTAGATTAAACATCTCAAGGAAAGGGGGTGTAATGATAGAGTGCTAGCGATAATCCCGACCACTAGAGGGAGTCAGAGATGAGTTGTTGCAGCTGGGAGCAGATTCGAGATGGATGCCTCCGCAAGCCATGAGTGCTTTAGCTAATAAAGCATAGTTGTTAGAAAATAACCCAAGTTCCTTTATTACAATAAAAGAAACATCACAGAGAGAGGAGGATCGCTTAAAAAGCACCACGAGACATAAGTGCAAGCTTAAATTTCTCCATTGGCTAATTAGCTGTCACCAATAAAGGGAAGGGGAACTTAAATGGAGTAACCACTGTGGGAGTGGGATGCAGATGCCAACCCGATCAAGGAAGAAAAAGATTCAGCAAGAAGGCACAAGTAAGGGAAAGTTTTTGAAACACTATTTTTCTATTTCATAGACAGTGAGGATGGCACCCAGGCAGGGACATGCAGTATAGGGATAATTAGGAAAGCCAATAGTATCCCTGACAACTTCATCTGTGAGTAGTACGTCCAACAGCAGTTCCTAACAAACTGTGTAAGGGAATTGGATGAATTCCAGATCATTCAGGAGGCAAATCAGGAGAAGGAAAGGGAATGGAGTCAGCACTGAGTACTCCTGTGGTCATTCCCCTCAGTAGCACATATACTCTTTGGATACTGTTGAGGGAGATGACCTTCCAGGAACAAGCTGTGGTGGTCAGGTCTCAGAAACTAGATTTGCAAGGGGATGGGAGTCAAGGGGGATGGCAAGATGGCGTAGAGGGCAGACGTACGGTCCTAATCCTCCCCAGCCAGTTTTTTTTTAAATACCCATTTTTAAACTTTAATCTAAGAATATAAATGTTTTATTTTTGCTTCTAAGTACATTAGTTGTCTATAATGGCGGCTAATATTAAAAAACCTAAGACTCAATTACAGAAAAAACTAATTTTTAAAAGAGCTGAAGAACTAAGGCCTACCTGTCCAGTTGGAACCACAGAGTTGTCGTCGAGAACTTCCAAGCCACAGAGAACTCCAGCTAGGCTAAGTATTATGCCAGCGCTGGTCTTGTCTCCGCAAGATGACGCCGGCCTCTTGATGAAATCGACTGACATCGACCCGCGCATTCGCGATGTCATGCGCACAGGTGACCCAATTAAACAAAGAGCCCTTGGGCCTGCGCTGCTGTTGGGGGAGTCAGGGACGCACAGACTGCCCCTGCGCAGCCCCTGGCCCAGCCAGGCATATGCGGTGCTTCCAGGGTCAGCGATTTATTGGACCATGTGTGGTCTGCAGGGGGGCCGAAGCAGCGGCGCCCCGATATGGTCAGGGTGCCGTTGTCGGGTGTCCAGACCTGCAGCCGCACAGGAAAAGCCTTGATAATGCTGGAACAAGAGGACTTACCTTTCATGGCCAGTTCACAGGAACAATTGGAGGAGGAGCTTGTAGAAAGGGGGTCTCAAGATGTGGCACTGGAATCTGGATTGAACTCTACTTTTACTGTGCTGGAAGGGATTGCTTACCATATGGATACTATGTCTCATTAAATGACTCAAATGCAATCTACAACGTTTAATGTTTCTGAAGATATATCTATACTTAAGAGAGATGTTAATAAATGCCTTACTTCAGTAGATGTAGTACAAGAACATTTTAAAAAGCTTGAGACAGCTTTCTCTAAATGTAAAGAGCAGGTTGTATGTAATAAAGATAAAATAGAGAAAGTGGAAGATTCGTTCGTGGATTCAGAAGAGAGATTTATTGAAAAAAATTGATTCACTGGAAAATCAAAGTCAGAGAAATAATGTAAAAATTGTGGGTCTTCCGGAAGATATTGAAGGTGCAGATCCAATAAAAAATTTTTAAGAATTGGATCCCTGAGATGTTTGGTAAAGAGTTCTTTCCGGGTGGTTTGGTATTGGAAAGGGCACATAGAGCGTTGAGGAGGAAACCGTTATCGGGTCAACCATCACGAGCAGTGTTAATTCGGTGCTTGAATTATCAGGATAGAGAAATGATTTTACGGTTGGTGGTACAGAAGGAAAGACAAGGTCGAGCTCCAATGATAATTCAGAAATAATAGTTTTTTTTCTTTGCTGATTTGAGTCAAGAAATTATTAGACGTCGATGTGAGTTTAATTCAGCCAAGGATGTGCTGTGGCGGAAAGGATACAAATTTGCTTTTCAATACCATGCAGTGTTGGTTTTTTATGGTAATTATCAGTCTCAATTTTTTGAGAATGATCATGATGCATTGGTTTTTGCTAACTCATTATTGGATTTACGTGGTCAGGGAAGAATCTCACCGTCGTCACCTAAAAGAAGGGCCAATGGACATGGAAATGGACAGAATGGGAAAGATGGGAAAGAATGGGAAAGAATGGGTAGAAGGAGGCTTTGACACACAGTCCTAGTGATGTGGAAGATTCAAATCAATCTCTGGGACTGGAGTCCCAGGGCTGAATATATTAATGATGTTGAATTTCATTATTATATATATTGTATCTCTGGCTGGGGGGAGGTGGATGACACTGATATCTTTGATAGTCATCTGCTACTGGTGGGGTGTTCCACATCCAATTTTTTAGGGAATTACTACCTTTGGGTGTTTTTTTTTCTCTTTTGGGGGGGAAATTAATTGTATTCCTTTTCATATTAACTTTTTTATAACATTAGGGGAGGGAGAGTAGATTTTGTTTATTAACAGGAGAGCATTTTTTTATACTACGTGTTTATATTAATAGTTTACTAAAATGTCTAGTTTGAAATTTGCAACTTTTAATGTTCAGGGATTAAGTAATTCAATTAAGCGAAAACGAGTTTTAGCTTATATTAAGAAAATGAAAATTGATATTGTTTTTTTACAAGATACACATTTGACTGAAAAAGAACATTTGAAATTGAAAAGAGATTGGGTTGGTCATGTTTTTTTTTTCTTCATTTAACTCTAAGGCAAAAGGTGTAGCGATTTTAGTTCATAAGAATTTATCTTTTGAGTTACAGACTGTAGAGGGGAATGCTGGGAGGGTTTTAAAAGTGGATTGTAAAATTTTTAATGAACTTTGGACTTTATTTGATATCTATGCACCTAATGTGGATGATGAATGTTTTATTTCAGACGCTTTTTAAAATATTTTAGTTGGGGGAGATTTTAATTCTGTTTTGGATCTATTCATGGATAAATCCCCAAAATGTATTAGAAAATCAAAGATGGTGATACAAATAGGGGCTTTAGTGAAAGACTTAAATTTGGTAGATATTTGGAGAAGGATTAATCCTATAGAGAAAGATTTTTCTTTTTATTCTTCTTGGCATGATTCCTTTTCTAGAATAGATTTTTTTAAATATCAGCACATTTACAGGGAAAGATATTGCATGCAGATTATAAAAGTAGAGTAATATCTAATCATTCTTTATTATTTTTTCTCATGAAAGTTCGGAGGTGTTACGTCCATCTTTTTGATGGAGGTTTAATACAATGTTGTTGAAAAAACCTGAGTTTGTTGCTTTTGTTAAGAAACATTGATTTTTTCTCAATGGAAAATGTTAACTCTGTTCAAAGTAGATTTGTAGTATGGGATGCGTTAAAGGCTTATTTAAGAGGACAAATAATTAGTTATGCTACTAAAGTTAAGAAAGGGTATATGGCTGAAAGTATTAAATTAGAAAAGCAGATTGATGAATTGGAGAAGGAATTTCAGAAGGGAGCAACAGAAGATCAGAAGATAGCTTTGACCAGATTGAAATTGCGATATAATACATTAAAGACTTATCAATATGAATGTTTACTTAATTGAACCAAACAATGATATTATGAGTAGGGTGAGGTGCATAAAGTACTTGCATGGCAGTTAAAGAAGGAGCAAACCTCAAGGGTTATTAATGCTGTTTAAAAGGATTCAAGAGTTACCTATAAACCTCAGGGAATCAATGAACAGTTTTATTCATTTTATAAAAAATTATATACTTGTGAGGGGAAACAGGATAATGGATCTATTGATTCTTTTTTATCTACATTAAAGTTTCCAGCATGGGATGAAGAGGATATTATAGATTTGGAAGCTCCATTCACAGATTTAGAAATTAAGGCCACTATGATGGAAATGCCTAATGGTAAGTCACCAGGAGATGACAGGTTTTTGGTGGAATTTTATCAAGTTTTTTATGAACATTTATCCTCGGTGTTTGGGGAGGTATTACAACAAGTAACTGAACACTATGAGTTACCAGAATCTTGCTTTAGTGCTTTAATTACTGCAATTCCAAAGAAAGATAGAGATCTGTTAAAGGTGTCTTCGTATAGACCTATTTCTTTATTGAATGTGGACTATAAAATAATAGCTAAATTGTTAGCAAATTGGCTTGCGAAATATTTACCTAAATTGATATATGTAGATCAAACAGGTTTTATTAAAAATAGATATGCTTTGGATAATATTCTTCAACTAATTAGTTTGATCAATGCATATCAACGGCAGACCAACCATCCAATGGTGGTTGCACTTGATGTGGAAAAAGCTTTTGAAAGGGTCAAATGAAATTTTTTATTGAAGGTTTTGGAAAAGTATAAATTTGGCCCTTTTTTTATTGGCTGGGTTAAAGCTTTATATACAAATCCGACTGCTAGGGTGATGAGAAATGGACAGATTTCATCATTATTTAAATTAAAACGTTCTACTCCACAGGGTTGTCCATTGTCACCAGTCCTATTTGTATTGGTTATTGAACCATTAGCTCAATTAGTGTGGCAAAATGAGCAGATTCAAGGGATGAGAGTTTTGGATGAGGAGCACAAGATTAATTTATTTGCAGGTGATGTTTTGATATACTTAACAAATTCGGAACAATCTTTGCCGCATTTACAGGAATGTTTATTACAGTATGCATCACTACCTGGGTATAAAGTTAATTGAGATAAAAGTGAAATTTTACCGGTCGGTGAAGGAGATTATTCAGTTTATAAAAATGTTATTAATTTGAAATTGACAGATAAAATTAAATATTTAGGAATAATTGTGAATACTGATTATATAAATTGAATTATGTTCCATTGTTGAAAAAGGTAAAAGCAGACTTAATTAAATGGAAAGACCTTCCATTAACTTTAATTGGCCAGGTTAATTGTATTAAAATGAATATTTTTCCACATATTCACTATTTGTTTCAATGATTATCATGTTTTCTTACAAGGAACTTATTCCAAGATTTAAATAAAGCTACCAGGGAATTTTTATGGAAAGGTAAATTACCAAGTGTAGCCTTAAATACGCTTACTTGAAAGTACGCATTAGATGGATTGCAATTACCTCATTTTCAGAATTATTATGAGGCAGCCCAACTTAAATTTATTAGTGGTTTGATGTATTTGGATCAATCTCCAAGTTGGGCTAAAGTTGAGATGGCATGTATTTCTGAAACTGCAGTACATCAATTTATATTTTGGTGGAATATAGATTTATTACGGAAGTATAATATGCTGATATTAAAATAACTGTTGATGTTATGGACAAAAAGGAAAAGATTATAGGATCAAAAAGTAAATTATCTACTTTAATGCCATTATATAATAATCAGGTTATTCCTTTTTCATTGTTTAACAGTCATTTAAAGAATTGGGATTTTAAGGGTATAAAAATATTGCGATTGTTTTGTAGAAGGTCAATTTCTTTCTTTTACTCAATTGAAAGAATGTTTTGATATTGCTGAAAATTATTTATTTGTTTATTATCAACTTCGATTGTTGGTAAAAATAAATGTATGGTAGAGAGATAATTTTACCTGTATTGTCGGAGTTTGAGTCTTTGATTTCTTCTATGCCTAAAAAGGGTTATATTTCTGTTATGTATCAAGTATTACAAGATAATATGGATAAGTTGGAATGGAAAAAATCTAAATTTAAATGGGAAAATGATTTAACTTTTGTTTTTCCTGAAGATTATTGGATGGATGTGTGTCATGATAGTGTTCTTCTTCTTTGGCTTGGCTTCGCGGACGAAGATTTATGGAGGGGGTAAAAAGTCCACGTCAGCTGCAGGCTCGTTTGTGGCTGACAAGTCCGATGCGGGACAGGCAGACACGATTGCAGCGGTTGCAAGGGAAAATTGGTTGGTTGGGGTTGGGTGTTGGGTTTTTCCTCCTTTGCCTTTTGTCAGTGAGGTGGGCTCTGCGGTCTTCTTCAAAGGAGGTTGCTGCCCGCCAAACTGTGAGGCGCCAAGATGCACGGTTTGAGGCGTTATCAGCCCACTGGCGGTGGTCAATGTGGCAGGCACCAAGAGATTTCTTTAGGCAGTCCTTGTACCTTTTCTTTGGTGCACCTCTGTCACGGTGGCCAGTGGAGAGCTCGCCATATAACAGGATCTTGGGAAGGCGATGGTCCTCCATTCTGGAGACGTGACCCATCCAGCGCAGCTGGATCTTCAGCAGCGTGGACTCGATGCTGTCGACCTCTGCCATCTCGAGTACTTCAACGTTAGGGGTGTAAGCGCTCCAATGGATGTTGAGGATGGAGCGGAGACAACGCTGGTGGAAGCGTTCTAGGAGCCGTAGGTGGTGCCGGTGGATGACCCATGATTCGGAGCCGAACAGGAGTGTGGGTATGACAACGGCTCTGTATACGCTTATCTTTGTGAGGTTTTTCAGTTGGTTGTTTTTCCAGACTCTTTTGTGTAGTCTTCCAAAGGCGCTATTTGCCTTGGCGAGTCTGTTGTCTATCTCATTGTCGATCCTTGCATCTGATGAAATGGTGCAGCCGAGATAGGTAAACTGGTTGACCGTTTTGAGTTTTGTGTGCCCGATGGAGATGTGGGGGGGCTGGTAGTCATGGTGGGGAGCTGGCTGATGGAGGACCTCAGTTTTCTTCAGGCTGACTAGTTACTAAATTGACAAATGTACGATATGTAATGGTTAATTATAATTTTTTGCATCAGTTATATTTAACTCCTGAGAAATTGAAAAAAATATGGCTTTACTAATTCAGATTCCTGTTTTAGATGTGGTACATGTGTTGGAACTTTTTTTACATGCTGTTTGGTCTTGTATGTATATACAACCATTTTGGGAAGAAATTAAGTCAATTTTGGAAAAATTGTATACGATTAAGTTACCATTGGATCCATCTGTTTTTTTTTTACTGGGATATGTGATTCTTTTAAGGGGATTGGGGTTGGATAAATTTCAAATTGCATTTGTATATTTAGCATTATCCATAGCTCGAAAATGTATAGCAAGTACATGGAAGGATAATATAGTGATTAATATTTTGTTTTTGTTTTTTTTTTACTTTATTTATTCATTCAAAAAAACAAATGATATATGACATATACAGCAATTAAACATGAACATTTTTTTATATATATATAAAAAAGAAAAAGAAAAAAAATCCCACCCCCCTTCAGCCAACTCTCCTAAGGAGAGCCATAAAAAAAGAAAAAAAGGATATTTTAAAAAAGTTAAATATACATATTAAAATCTAATCAATATGAATTGAAATGTAAATATTCTGAGTATAACAGCCACTTATTAATAAAAAAATTATAATTATCATGTGAAACATGCATAATTTTTTCCATCATTAAACAATATTTTATCTCATTATGCCATCTATTAATATCAATAATATTTGAATCTTTCCACATACTAGCAATACATTTTTTCGCTATGGATAAAGCTAAATATACAAAAGCAAGCTGAAACTTATTTAATCCCAAACCTTTCAGAGGTTGCAAACTACCCAATAAAAATACTGTTGGATCTAAAACAATTTTAATCTTATACAAATATTCTAAAAACGATTGAATTTTCTTCCAAAAAGATTGTATATGTATACATGACCAAACAGCATTAAAAAAAGTTCCAACCATATCACCACATCTAAAACACAGATCTAATTCATTAAAACCATATTTTATTTTTTTTAGGTGTCAAATATAATTGATGTAAAAAATTGTAATTAATCATTGCATAACGTGCATTTATCAATCTAGTTACACTATCATAACAGAGATCTAACCAATCATCTTCAGAAAAAAATAAAACCTGTATCAGCTTCCCATTTACTTTTAGATCTATCCCAACCCTTTTTATCCATACCATCCTGTAATATTTGATACATAGATGAAATATACCCCTTCTCTGGTACCTTCATAAGAAAAGTCTCAAATTTAGTCATTTTAAGTATAATCATCTCTCTACCAAACATACATTTTACCAAAGATTGAATTTGATAATAAAGAAATAAAGAATTCTTATCAATACCAAAATCTTCCCTCATCTGATTAAAAGATAAAAACTTACCCTCTTTAAAACAATCTCCCAAATTTTTCACACCTTTAAATCTCCAATTCAATAAACTTTGATTATGTATTGAAAAATAAAGAAGTTGATTATTATACAACAGAGTCAAAGCCAATAATTTACCCCTAGAACCTATCATTTTATTTTTCTTTATCCATAACTTCATTAAATGTTTTAGTATAGGCACATTATATTGTTGTAATAAATTCATATTCCACCTAAACAAAATTGATATATTTCAAATTCAGAAATACTTGCCATCTCAATTTTAGCCCAACTACACGGCCATACCAAATCCATACAGACCAATTTTGTTGTTAAATGTGGACTATAAAATAATAGCTAAAGTATTAGCGAATAGATTGGCTAAATTTTTACCAAAGTTGATTCATATTGATCAAACAGGTTTTATAAAGAATAGATAAGCTTCGGATAATATTTTGTGAGTGATTCGTTTGATTAATAGATTTTGACAATCTTTAGATCATCCGATTGCACTATCCTTAGATGCAGAAAAAGCATTTAATAGAGTTGAATGGAATTTTTTGTTTAATGTTTTAGAGAAATTTAAGTTTGGTCCTTCTTTTATTGGTTGGATTAGGGCTCTATATAGTAAACCGGTAGCTAGAGTATTAATGAATGGTTTAAATTTTGAATCTTTTAAGTTAACTCGATCAACTCATCAAGGTTGCCCTTTATCACCAGCTTTGTTTGCGTTAGTGATTGAACCTTTGGCACAGTTGATAAGACAAAATATACAGATACAAGGTATGAAAGTTTTAGATGAGGAGTATAAAATTAATTTATTTGCTGATGACGTATTGGTGTATTTAACAAACCCAGCTCAGTCACTTTTGCATTTGAAGGAATGTTTAATACAATATGGATGTGTTTCTGGACATAAAGTTAATTGGGAAAAAAGTGAAATATTACCAGTAAGTAAGGGAGATTATTCAGTTTATAAGAATATTATTAATTTGAAGTGGACTGATTGAATTAAATATCTGGGTATAATTTTGAATATTATCAATGTTTATATAAATTAAATTATGCTCCATTAATGATTTGATTAAATGGAAAGATTTACCTATTAATTTAATGGGAACGATAAATACAATTAAGATTAATATCTTTCCGCGTATACAATATTTGTTTCAATCTATTCCGTATTTACTTGATAAAATTTTTTTTAGAGATTTAAATAAAATGGTCATGGAGTTTTTATGGAGGGATAAATTTTCGAGAGTAGCTTTGAATAAATTAACTTGGAAATATGAGTTAGGGGGATTACATTTACCACATTTTCAAAATTATTATGAGGCATCCCAACTGAAATATAATGATTAGTATAATGAAATGGCATAATGAAATGAAAGCTGGTATTGTTATGGATTAAATTACCTATGTTCTGCATGATAATTGTGCTTTTTTTGTTAATATGTGGTCATTATATTTGGAATATATGCATTTAGATGTACTTTGATTTTTTTTCCATATATAATTTTTTTGGCTCTCCTTACCTGGCTGAATGGGTGGGAGGAGATGGTGTTTCATTTCTTTTATAGAGAGAGAGAGAGAGAGAGAGAGAGAGATCTATATAAATAAATGTTGTTGTGAGGTGTATCTTGTATGTTTACCAATAATTTTTAATAAATAAAGTTTGGAGAAAAAAAAGGGATGGGAATCAGAGTTCCAGAGCAAATAATGGAATGGAGGAGGAAAAGGGTTATGTAAAAACTGCATCTGAAATAAAAAGGTTATGATCAAAATAATGTTTTCAGGTGCCTCTCTTTCAGTGCAAGGAATGGAGTCTGATGCCTGTGATGGTGGTGGCCAAGTTCACAACTCTAATATTTTCTTGTCCCAGGCATTGGCGCCTTCATACCAGACAGTGATGCAACATCAGAATGCTCTCCCATGTACATTTCTGAAAGTTTGCAAGAGTCTCCAAATCTCTCCTTACGAAGTACAACTGCTGGTGAACCTCCTTCATGTTCACATCAACAAGGAGGCCTCAGGAGAGATCCTCAGAGTTGTTGACACCCAGGAACTTGAAGCTCTTATCCCTTTCCACTGCTGACCCCTTGATTTGGCTGGTCAATTACTGGAAGGTTTTTGAAGAGATCAGATGTGCACATATTTGGATAGTCAATGACTGATTAGGGATAGTCGGCATGGCTTTGTGTATGGTAGGTTATGTTTAGCCAACCTTATAGAGTTTTTCAAGGTTACTAGGAAAGATGATAAAGGAGAGGCTGTAGATGTTGTCTACATGGGGTTTAATAAAGCCTTTGTCAAGGTTCTACATGGGAGTTTAGTTAGGAAGGTTTAGTCATTCAGTATTCATGGTGAAGTAGTAATCTGGATTCAACATTGGTTTTAAGAGAAAAGCCAAAGAATAGAAGTGGATCATTGCCTCTCTGGCTGGAGGCCTGCCTCAGGTATTAGTTCTGGGTCCATTGTTGTTAATCATCTATATCAATGATCTGGATGATAATATGGTTCATTGGTTCAGCAAGTTTGTCGATAACACTAAAACTGAAGGTGCAGTGCAAGGAACATTTGCAGAGGGATCTGAACCAACTTTAAAAATGAGCTGCAAAATAGCAGATGGAATTTAATGCAGACATGTGTGAGATGTTGCATTGAGGAAGGACAAACTGAGGTAGGACATGCATGGTAGAAAGTCGGAAAATGAAGAGTGCAATAGAACAGAGGAACCCAGGAATGCATGCATGCATGCATACATAATTATAATTCCTTGAAAGTCGCATCATAAAGAGAGCGTTTGACATATTAACATTCATAAATCAAAGTATGGAATATTGGAGTTGGGATACTAAGAAAATAGTTTAGCACAGACTAGAAGGGCCAAAGACCCTGTTTCTGTTTATAATGTTTATGATTCTGGCCCACAAACCCATTCTGCCCCAAATTCGCCTATGTGACAAATTAACCTACAACCCCTATACATCTTTGGAACTTTCCTTGATAATTTCATAGGGTGCAAAGCCCGAATCCCAAGAATATCAGTGTCTGATCTTTCACCAGATAAAAATGGTGAAGAAACTCAACAGGTCACACAGCGTCCACCGGAAGTAAAGGTATATAACCAGCATTTTGGATCTGAGCCCTTCATCAACGTATGAGCAGAAAGCACCCTGATACCTGAATAAAAAGGTAGTGGGAGAAAAGAAGGTGCAAGGAGATGACCACAAGCCAAAAGGTCATAGGTCAGCACAACATCATGGGCTGAAGGACCTGTAATATTCTCTGTTCTATGTGTCATCTCCAGAACCCCAATTGCTTCATCACAGCTGCTAGATATATGCAATATTGTTGCCATTTCATATTCCACAGAAAGTTGAAATGAACAAACAGACTGAAGATATCCATTCCTATTTTACTGCCATACATAGTCTGTTAAAACCACCATCACAACCTGCATTGCATCTCCACTCCCTTGCCTGGACAAGTTCAGTATTGTTCACAACTCCAGCTACCATATTGTCCCAAAAGTTCCACTGACATTTTTTCTGAAAATGTTGAGGGTCTTTCTACAACTTTGGCTGCAGCTTTGGTAAAACCTATTGTTGATTGGTGTCTGATCTAGTTATTGCTGTACCACAGGTACTACGTGCAGCTCAGGGATATATTCATGCTGATTCTCAGACTCCCTTTGCAAATTTGACTTGAAAGGTATATCCTATTTTGTCAGAAATGCAAAATCTTTCTGGTTTTCCAACATATCACTGACACATCCTTTCATCCTCTCCACTTTTTAATCTGTATTTTCAAATGTTTGCATCTCTAGCAATTCTCATGGTCTGTTGGCAGATCTTGACCTGCTAATATCATGGTCCCTCTACCTAGGGAAACCACAAAGAGTATTTTCACCATTTTCTATTCCTAATAGAATGGGTTCCCATAGAGCATAGTAAAAGAGACTCATGGAACTGTTTTCCAGCATTCATTCAATCCCTTTAGAAGGCATAATAACACAACCATTGCTTCTGAATTTTCTTCATTTTCTGTCCCTTTTCTCCTTTTGCAAGTAACAACCAATTTCTTCATTTTTTTCCTCAACTACATACAGATGCTTCTTTTAACATTTCAATATGTACTCCTGTATTTTACCTCTCAATATGTACTCAACTCAGTGTACATGGTATTAGCCCAGGAAAACATTTTGCATTTTTAAATCCTTTCATGCTATATATAAAAAAAAACTGCATCTATACAAAGCAAAAATAGTGGCACCCAGTGGACAACCTACAAATGACATAGAGATACTGACTGGCCAAAATCATACATTTAACAAAGAAAGTATATACCTTTAGAAGACAAAAAACACAATCCTTGCCTTCTAAGTTTTTTTTCCTTACCTGCATGCTTTTGTTCCTAAGCATGCAAAATAACAGAATTTATACTGTGAAATCTCAGCAAAGTTATGTTGATCACATGACCAGCACATGGTAATGGGGCCAAAACACCAGTATGATTAAAAACATGCACAAAACTTACATTAATGGGTAAAACAAAATTAAACGAACTGTGAAACATAATAATATTAGCAATGAACAGTATACATTAAGATTGATAACATAAACAATTCATTTTCCAAAGAAAACATTAGAGGAGCCCAGCAGCAAAGTTCCTCCACAGTTACCCTGAGCAAGAACCAGTGTGAGAAACAAGAAGGGAGGGGCTTAGGAAGGACTGAAAAGGTGTGCACCACAAAAATCATTCCCACCAGAAACATTATTAAAATGACATTAAGTACAAATACTTCATTGAGATAGAATTCACAACTACTTCATTGAGAATAAAGATTTATTAAACCCCATTTTAACGCTGTTGCACTAATACAAATTTCCAGCATGAGCAGTGGTTTGCTTTTCTTCCAGCATGAATCTTTTTTCTTCGTCTTCAAGCTCTTCTGTGATTTCTATTCCATTGCTTCTCAATCTCTTCCACACAACCATAACCTCAATTAAATATTGCCTTTCCAGCAATATTCCAGCAATTCTGTGTTAAATCCAATATTTCTTTCCACCACAGTTTCCTTCATTCCTTTCCCATGACATTACATACTTGCATCCCCTTTTCATCTTTTTCCACTGATCTCCCATTATTTCACTCCACACGAATCTCTTCTGCAACTCTTTGAACTAGCCAGCTAATCCTATCTCTTCCTCAGAGACCTGGCCTCAAATTTCATCCAAAATGTCTTAATTTGTGCTCCCAATTAATGTCATTTTGTTGGAGGCTGTAAAAACTTGCATTGCTACACCTGGACTTCAGAAGAATCCCATCCAGGTCCTCCCTCTCCCCCAACCTTCAACATCCCTACATAACCTCCAGTGCGTTCGACTTTCATCACCACATGTCGCTTTAAAAGTGCATCAACACATAAATAACCATGAATCATGATCTGACAAGATACTGAAGCTTAAAAACAGGTGACCTTTTTCAAGTGCGTCCACAATTGCTGTGCACACAGATAGTACAACTCCAGCCTGCTGTAAAAACAAGCATTCACAGTGCAATCAGAAACTTGCTCAACTTGAGAGCAATATATTAATATAATTTAATTCAGAGTTACCGCATGGTCAAAGACCCTCTAGCCAATCAGTCCACGCCACCAAAATAAAATAATTAACGTACCGGCCCTGTTCACTTTTGGAAGGTAGGACGAAATGAAAATTTTAAGTTTAAAAAAAAAATGATCAGTTTGCTCTCCTGTTACATATTAGTTTGTGTGGAAGTAACAAAACTTGCCAGCACAGCAATTCACTGCTCGCTACATTTTAGATTCAATCAGCCCAAGTTAAGATCTGTGCTATTAACCCACTTTGTAAGACTGCAGCCAGTGCAACTCAAAATCCATATACTGCCAAGTGCCCTAGGAATGCTCAGGAAAATGGCTGCAGAGAAAGAAAATCATTCCATTACTGGGCTGAGATTGTGAACATCCAGTAAATGAATGAGTTGGTGTCAAGCCAAATGGCTGCTGGACAGATTGCATTCACTGAAATGGCCCAGCAGCTTCTGTCAAAGGAGGGCTGGAAGATTGATGGACTTCAACTTTCATATCCTTTGAGCAAAATATTCCTCACTTAATTTGATCAGGTTTTGAAGCCAAAAGACAAATTCAATATTGATCTAACTGCATTGGCAATGAACATAAAAACAAGGTTCACCAACACAGATTTTTCTACTTTGTAGTTATGAAATAGGCTGCACAAGCTACAGATTCTAATTCAAACAGAATTTCTATTGCAGTTTATGATGGCAGAATTGAGGTGTACCCTGGATCGTTCATCAAATTGAACCACAAGGTGTGGTGCAAAGGAGAAAGATGTCAATGTCCACTCTTGTGTAAGACATGCTAACAAATTGGCCAGTAGTCATCTAGTTGTTGTGTGAAAGAATAAGTTTAACAAATATGCTTAACAAAGGGTCAATGAGTTCGGTGAAAGTATAGTTGCATTGTAACATATGTGAGAATGTGACTGCCTTCGAACATGACCTTCCCTGTGTTGTAGTGAGATAGTAACTAACACAACAAAGAATGTAGTAAAAGTAAATCAACCAAGAGTAAGGACACCCTGGCATTTCCCAGCCAACCACAAGGGAACATATTGTTGTAAAAACCAGAGAAACTCCTGTGAAACTTGTAGGGTCTTCCACAGACCCCAGGTTTAAGGTGTATAAAAGTGGGATGAACACACTGTCTGCTTAGAATGGGGCTCGATGTAGAGAAGGAGTTATTGAACTCCTTCTTTGTACCCTTCACTCCCACTAGCATTATTAAGGCTGAATGAAGAAACTGTTGTACGCTTAATTGGTTCTGCTGTTTGTTTCATTACAGCGAGGGCTGACTTTCACATTGGTGTAGTCAGCAGAATCTTGCTGGGACAGAAGTCACTTCAAACCAAGTAAGAGGCCATCAGCATTCGGGACACCAGAGGGAGGATAAAGAGATGCCTGTAGATCCATTGTATCTGCCCCCCCCCCCACCCCGGTTTTCAGGAACACTGTGGTCCCTTGTTCAAGGTTGATCGGGTTCACTGCCGAGATTCAGAAAAGAACCAGAATAGATAAAAGGACAAAGCATACAGGTCAGTGGAACATATAATATAAGGTTTAATGTTATATGGATAAACGGATACAGGATTGCCTGAGATTATCTTTTAATTCAATCAGTTGGCCAGAGATGCCAGGATAAAAAGTTAATTTGTGAGACAGGCAGGAGATAAAATATAGATAAGACTGATGGGGGCGCCCCAGTACAATAAGTGTGTTATTTGTATCTGAAATACGGTAAAGAATTTTGGCATTAACATTAACAAATCGACTGGGTAATGAGGCATGACCAGTCAGAGGAACATGGGCCCTACGGGATATAGAAAAAACAGAAAAACTACTATAGGAAAAAGAAAAGTAGGAAAGAAATGGAGAAAGCATATACAGAAATGGAGGAACAGGGTTAGAAGCGGGAGGGAAAATGCAAGTCAGAGAGGGATGGCATTTTGTCCAAAGGAGGGTGTGCCCAAAGACTGCGAAGTCTTACAGGCTGAGTGTGAGTGGCATGAGAATCAGGATTAAAAAAAACAAGAGAGGATGAGAGCAGAGCAAGGCGCCAAATGGTTAACCAACAGAAAGTGTTAAAAGAAGACCCCAGGGACCCGTGATCAGGCAGGGCAACCCTATTCTTGCAGAATGATGAGGATGAGGAATCAGAAGATGTACCCCAGCCTTCACAACCAGCCCCCCAAGACTCGGAGCAAATACCCCTAGCCCCATCTCTCCCTAGTTACGATGAAGGAGGAGGAGGAGGCTGAATGAGGTTTCAGACTCAGCTTTGATGGAGAATTGTTGCTCACTTTGGAAAAAGAGTCTTGAAGACGTTGGCTTCCCCCCTTCCAGGATCCCCAAGCACTTTTGTTTGTGTAACCATATGGTGCAGGGTGTGAGGAAGAAAGGGTTAAAAAAATCTCAAGCTGAATGTACCATTAGCAGCAAATTGAAACCTGCCCTCTAGAGTGCTTCACTCGTAATGGAATGAATCACAAACAATTGCATTTCAATGGACAGGGTTGATTCTTGGAAAGAGCCAGAAAGCACCAGGGGAGTATTCTTTAGCTGGAAAAGAGAGAGTTTCTAAAGAGTACAAATATTGCTAACATGCAATGTAACATGCAATGTGTCTGAAACAAAGATGAGATCTGCTTCACTCGAGCTTCGTAGAATTCAATTGGCAGACAAAGTAAGATCACCGGTCGACAATCAATTTACTGTAAAAGCCAATTTATGCAGTGGCTTCACAGCTATTGGTCATTAAAGTGACAGTCAAGAAAAGTGTTCCACTCCTTCGGCAATTAGAGTCCCACTTGCAGTCTCAGTTACTAACTTGTACAGCAGAAATGCAGAACAAAGAGAATTAGAGGAGAAAAACTGTGCACTGAAGAAACAGCTTGAAAGCTATCAATAGCGGATGTTTGATCAATTTGAAGAACATTTTAATTTAATTGTGAACAACTGCTAACAGTACAATGTCAAGGACACATTATTTTACCATGCAGCAATTAGACTAAGAAAGCAAGGAGGTGCAGTGCTGAAATATGCTCACAAGCAGAGAAAACTAGTTTTGATTATGAAGCAGGAATGCATGTACCTGAACCAGTGCCACCTGAAGATGCAGGCATCTTTTCTGGGATGAAGAACTAATCGTGCCCAAGAACAGATCACACATGGCATTCCACTATGTCTGAATCACTATGAGATCACTCTCTTAGCGAACCTGTAACTGACCTTCCACAACTGCACTACTGCTGTAACATACCAGATAGGAGCAATAGAAATTAGTCCAGTCAGTGTTATATTTTAAAAATATATATATAAAACTTTATCTAATTTAACTAACTTAACTAAACTTATCTTCAATTATCTAACTCAACTCCCAACTGTCCACGAATGTGTGTGTGTATGTGTGTGTGTGTGTGCGTGCGTGCGTGTGTGTGTGTGTGTGTGTGTGTGTGTGTGTGTGTGTGTGTGTGTGTGTGTGTGTGTGTGTGTCTGTGTGTGTGTGTGAGTGTGGAACACCCCCAAGCCACTACAGCTGAAGGCACAATTCTCAAAAGGCAATTCAAAGTTCAGTTTCAGAAATTCAGTGTTGACACATAGGCTTGAAGTTGATGGCTTTGAGGTAGATCGGACATGCAGACTTTAAGGTGGATGAGACAAACAGTCTTTAAATGACATTAGCAGTTCATAAAGTGGGTAAAAGTGATGGGGTGTCAGAATGTTTATAACTTTTTTTCTTTTTTTAATTACCTGATATTACTTTTTTTTTAAATAAGCTCCAAAGGGAGCAGGGTTTTAGGGCTGGGAAGGGGGAGGAGTGGAAAGGGGTAGTATAGGGTAGTTTTAGATTATACTTATTTTTTTGGTCTTGTAAAATTCTTAAATAAAATTTTCAAAAAAGAATATAACTTATTTTATAACTTACAAAACTCTTGTTGAGTTGCTTCCAATAAAATGTCCCTTTTGGACGAGGGCCAAAAGAGGGCCTCTTCTTTGGCATAGGGGACACAAAGTAAGTGATGCTCACAAATACCTGTAGAGGTTTCCAAGAGTCTTCGGTGACATACCAAACTGCCTCAGACTCCTCACAAAGTATAGCCGCTGGCCAGCCTTCTTTGTGATTACATCAACGCAGAGGCTCCAGGACAGATCCTTAGAGATGATGACACCCTGGAATTTTAAGTACTTGTCCCTCTCCACTATTGAGCCCTCAATGAGGATTGTGTCATGCTCCCCTGACTTCCTCTCAGGTCCATAATCATCTCCTTGGTTTTGCTAACAAAGAGCGCAAGGTTGTTATTGTGCTATTTGTTTTATTACAGCATAGACTGACTTTCACATTTGCAATGCTGAAGAAAAATTGAACAGAATTAACAAACCTCTTTATGTGAATAAGTCCTCATTCATTGCCAATTTATTGGATGCTGAGTAGGAGGTAACAGTGTTCTAGAAAACTCCCATAGTAATAAATTTCTAATGGTGCTGAAGGGTTCACATTGGTCCCCCCAAAAAGAGAAACTTAGTAACCCTCGAATTTCAGCAAGAGCTTGAAGTTAGGAATTCTGTCAGATGAAGCAGGCCTGGCCAAGAAGGCTTGCCCGATTGTAGAAGCAACATTTCTTTAAATCTCACCAGACAGCCCAAGCCTCCCCAAGGACACCATAGGCCAAGCTCCTCCTGCTTGTAGCAACTGGAGCTCCAGCCACAGGTCTGTATCAGTAAGATCATGGTGTTCCTCAAATCTGTGATGTCTCACTCTGGGAGATCCAAGTTTATTGTCATCTGACTGTGCACATAAAACCTGGCAGTCCTGATTTTGAAGTTCCTGTACCACCTCCTTGATGTTAATGGGTCAAATATACTGAGTGCTGGATGGAAAGAGTCTTCTATAAAATTTGAGCCCTACTTAAACAAAGCTCCTGATAAATCTTATCAGAAGAGAAAGGGGAGACCCCAGTGATCTTCTTGGCATTCTGCTGATCCTCTGTATTAACCTCTGACCCAATCCTTCGCAGCAATGAAGCCACACAATGATGTTGCTAGGCAGGACACTAAATTGTGCTCTTGTCAAAAGTTGTCAAGTGAGGAGCTGGTAGCCTTGTCATCCTTAACCCGCTCAGGAATGGTAGGCAATGCTGCACCTTCCTGACTAATGAGGTGTTGTGGGGTCAGGACTGGTCATCCTTTATATGCACACCAAGGAACTCTCCACTCCCTGCATGATGAAACCATTGATGTGTAATGGAGAATGGTTGATCTTGGTCCACCTGATGTCACTAATCATCTCCTTTATACTGTTCATGTTGAGTCTCAGGTGGTTGTTCTTCGACCATTTTACGAGCCGTTCCCCATCCTCTTTTAAGCCAATTCATCAGTGTTGCCGATGAGGCCAACCACTGTTACACACCTGATGATTCTGTTGTCACAAGCAGTGCCAACGTGAGTCAGCAGGCCTGGGTCAGGTACTCCTGTTTGCAGTCCTGCGCTACTTTGAGAGAGAGGGATAATGAACTTAATCTTTAAAATAAAAATAAATCTGAGCCTCACTTATTCAGTTTTGACATGACAAGTAAAGAGTCCGTGCAGATACTCCATGCAAGTGTCAGATGGAACCCACCACCACTTCTCTCACTCACCTGCCCATCCATTATGCATCTCTTGCTTCATGGGTGGAAGAAGCTGCTCTCCTCACTGGGTTCATTTGCACCTCAAAACCCACAAAGTATGAGTGGAAGTAAATCATCCTTGAGCATAATGTTAAGTTTTAATTTGATTGTCAGACAAACAAGTATGATTTACACCAGTGGTTCTCAACCTTTTTCTTTCCACTCACATACCACTTTAAGTAATCCCTATGCATCAGTGATTAGTTAGGTGATATGTGGGAAGGAAAAGTTGAGAACCACTGCTCTCGACCCAATTGTTACTGAAATATTTTGCTTGAGAAAAATTGTTGTTAGCCCATTTCCTTTGGAGATATGAAACTGTGCACATGACGAGTCAATGAGGTACAATTAAAACAGTGGTTTTTAAACTTTTCTTTCCACCCACATACCACCTTAAGCAATCCCTTACTAATCACAGAGCACCTATGCCATAGAGATTACTTAAAGTGGTATGTGAGTGGAAAGAAAATGGTTGAAAACCACTGATTTACATACAAATTATTACATACTGCAGCTTCCCAGGTACATTAAAAAATGCCCAAGTCATACTAAAAGCTTTTTTCAGCCTGTGCTTCTCCATTTGAGGAACATGAGAGAGATTTGTAAAAAGCAAAGGCAAAGTTAAGCAAGTACAAAATCAAAAAATTATTTAATTGAGAAAGCACTCTAAAATCATTGGATATGGATGTTGAGTGGTGGGCTGTGGGTTGGGAGGAGACTTGGGGATGTGGGCGAGGGCAGAATTGGTGGGAAAAGATGGTCAGTTCAATGGCCAACTTGTGCTCTATCACCTTTCATCAAGTAAAAGGGAGATGAGCGAGGTCAGCTTCCAGAACTTGCTACAAATGCTCAAAATTTGTTATCCCCACCATGGTCATGGAAGGTTCACCAAATTGATAACAATTTCCACAGCTCAAACAGTGACAGAGCATTCAAACAACCAAGAGTAAAAAAACAACCAAGTCCACAGGAAGAGCCACACTTGCCCCTGCACCAACTTCCTCACCACAATTCGGAACCTCAGACAGTCCTTTAAAGTGAAGCAACATTTCACTTGTTACCTACTGGAGTTACCTTCTGCATCCGGTGCTTCCGTTGTGGTTACCTCTACATCAGAGAGACTGGATGCAAAATGGGAGATTGCCTGCTGAGCATCTTCGTTCTCTTCGCATCCATCTCCCAGTGGCCAGTCATTTCAATTCTCCACCTCACTCCTACACTCACATATCTGTCTCGGGCCTCATATACTGTCAAACCAAGACCACTGGTAAATTGGAGGAGCAACACCTAATAATCTGTCCGGGCACTCTCTGACTGGATGGCATTCGCATTGACTTCTCTGGTTCCTGCTAGCCCACTCCCCATTCTCCATCTCTTCCCCATCCCTCTATCTTCTTCCCTCCAGCTCCCCACCTGCTTCCCTCCCCATTCACAGAGCTATCTGCTGGTGTGCCCTCCCCTGATTACCTCCTGCCTGTATGACTGTGCTCCTCCCCCTGCCCCCTCCTCCCAGCATTTTGTTCAGGGGGCCCTACCTACATTTTGCTCATACCTTAGTATGAAATGTTGAAATGTTGGTTGTGTATCCTAATCTTTGCTATATAATGTACACTGTTTGGCCTGCTGTGATTCAAACAACCAATCTGTTCCCTGTTCCTGGAGGGAACATTCAGTGCGTGACAGAACAAGTCTCGATATTCAAGGTGGCCCACAAGATGGGACCACAACAGTCACAAGCTCAGCTCTTTCAACCATAATGTTGAAAAGCTTAATGGAGGAGTTGCTGTAGTTGGTAGCAGAAAATTTTGTCTAGTCAAAGAATAGAAGGGGGACATCCTAAACAGCTCCTTCTAATCATGCTCTTCGTGGCCAAAGATTGCAAATGACCTCAAGTTCATTTATTATCCTATGATACTACATATACAAACAGACAAAGCAGCATTTCATGGCATTATGTTACACACACATAACCATAATACCCAGCACATGAGCATCACATATTTACATTATTACAGATTCCAGAGGACCCCAAAAACCAGCAGCAATAGATATGCACCACAACACAGGGTTACTTAAACAAAAGGAGTTTTTAATTATATTTGAACAAGAAAACAGAATTAAACTTTAAATTATTACTTAACCTACTTACTTAACCTACATAACCCACTTAAACTCCTCCTCTAATACTAAATACAGGTGTGTGTAATGTATATTTAAGATTAGAAAAGTTCTTTATATCACAGTCTAATCTCACTAGTTGCAGGCAATTCTTGTACTGGCACAGAAGTTAGCATTAACAAAGTTCATCAGTCTTTGATATTTAACAGGCAAATAGTTACCATTCATGAGGGTTCTTGCTGGTTTTCAGAGAGAGATTCCTTTCCCAGAACATCCACAACTGCTTCCTTCTCAATCAGTCTTGCTGACGAAACTTTCCCCCTTCAGGGTTCTCCAGATGATCCTCTTTCCTTCGGGTCACCTTTCAGACAGTCAGTCTTCTCCTTTGACCAGGGCAGCCTTCGGAAGGAGTCACGTGATAGAGTAGTGGCCGGTAGGAGAATACCAGCCCTCTCCGGAAAAGAAGAAATAAAGTGAAGAAAACACAAAGTTCAAGAAACACAAAACACAACAAATAAAAGATAAAGTTGTGGAGAAAAGAAAGAAAATGGGACCCAAGAAGGAAAAAGCAAAAACAACAGGAAAAAAAGAAGAAAAATGCCGGAAGAGAAAGGAGAAGGCCTTACCTGCATGAAGAGACAGGGAGCCATCGTGGAGAGAGGAGCCCGCTCCAAAGTTGGTGGGGACCCCGCAGAGTCATGATCTCCCAACTGCTGGACTACAAAAATGGCTCTCTAAGCCAAACAGAAGTGCGCAACTGCGCATGAGCGAGGAATTGTACATGTGCAATGCACACACTAAGGAAAAAGAAAACACTGACGGGAGTGGGGCCCAGCTGAGGAGCGAACTAACACAGCGCGACCAGCTGAGAGTTGCCCGACAGCAGGGCTCTCAGCTGGAAGAAGAGGAAAGCGACAAGAAAGGGAGTGATAGGAAAGAAAAACAGCAACAGGAGGCCCAACAGATAACTAGCCCAGAAGAAGAGGACCAACAGCAAGAAGCCATGCAAAAAAACACCCAGCAAACTGATGCAAGCAGCTCAACAAGAAAGTCAGAAGAGACACAGATACAAGGAAGAGAAGTAGAAGGCACAAACACTGATGCAGACACAGAAGAGGAAGAAGACCAAGCTCTGCACAGAGGAATAGAAGGTAAAATAGATGGACAGTATATAGATTTTTTAAAATTCAAGAACAAATGAAAGCATTAAAAGAATGGTTGACATTAGAATTTAGTGAAATGAAAAGAAAAATGAAAAGTACAGAAGAAAAATTGAGTAGAATAGTGCAGGTCATGACAGAAATAAGGAAAAGATTAGAAAATGTGGAAGAACGAGAAACGGCTGTAGAAATGGAAGTGAATGACTTAAGAAGAAAATTGGAAGACAGTGACAAAAAAGTTAAAGAGTCACAAGAGTTGTTAGCTCAGAAGATGGATATAATGGAAAACTATAGTAGGCGAAACCATATAAAGATAGTGGGCCTAAAGGAAGATGAAGAAGACAAAAATATGAAAGAATTTATAAAAGGGATCCCAAAGGTCCTGGGAATGCCAGAAGTACAGGAAGGAATGGAAATAGAAAGGGCACACAGAACACTAGCCCCGAAACCACAGTCACAACAAAAACCAAGATCCGTTTTAGTAGAATTTCTGAGATACACGACAAGAGAAAATATATTGGAGAGGGCAAGGAATAAAATTAGGGAAGACAAAAAACCATTGGAATACAAGGGTCAAAAAATATTTTTTTACCCAAACATAAGTTTTGAACCCCTAAAGAAGAGGAAGGAGTTTAACACAGCAAAATCGATCCTATGGAAAAAAGGCAATAAATTTATGTTAAGATATCCAACTGTGATTAAAATATTTATCCCAGGGGAACAAAACAGACTGTTCTCGGATCCGGAGAAAGCATGAGAATTTGCAGAACGCCTGCAGGACAGAAGGAGAGATGAAGAGATGTAACAAGAATGAAGAATGATGACAAACTACATATAAAGATGTAAAAATAATGTAGAAGTAAGAACTAAAGAAGGGAAAGAAAAGGGAAGTAAGGGGGAAAAAAATTTTAAAAAAGGTGAGCTTTGTTAAAGGTGAAGATTAAAGTCTTTTCTGGATGGGATTGGGTGACAGAGAATAACAGTCACTGCGAAATCTGTTGACGAAATCTGCGAGCGCGTTCACAATCCAAATGGAGAGGGGAGTTGTGGTTGTCCAGCAAGGGACAAGGGGTGACTCAGAGAAAGGGGGGAACACACTTGGGGTTAAGGGAATTTTAGATGTGGAAGTTGTTGAAGTATTTTACGTTTTAGAAGTGTCATACATTGAGTTCAAAAAGGGAAAACTGAGAGTTGAAAATGGGGAAAAGGGGAAAGGTGGTGGTGAGGAAGCAGAAATGAGGTGTAAACAGAGTACGAGATGGCCATGTTGAACTATATGACTATAAATATTAATGGAATACATAACCAAATTAAAAGGAAGAGGCTATTAAATTTACTGAAAAAAGCAAAAATAGATATAGCATTTGTGCAGGAAATGCATCTAACTGAAGTGGAACATAATAAATTAAGGAAAGACTGGGTAGGGCATGTAACAGCCGCATCATATAATTCAAAAGCAGAGGTGTAGCTAAATTAATCAATAAAAATGAACCAATCAAAATAGAGGAGGAAATAATAGATCCAGCAGGGAGATAAGTAATGATAAAGTGTCAGATATATTTAGAATTCTGGAATTTGATCAATATATATGCACCTAATGAAGAGGATCAAAAGTTTATGCAAGATATTTTTTTGAAGATTGTAGATACACAGGGGAATATATTGATAGGAGGGGATTTTAACCTTAATTTGGACCCAAAGTTGGATAAAACTGGACAAAAGACTAGCAAAAAGAATAAAGTGGCCAAGTTTATGGTTAAATCAATGCTGGAAATGAAACTTATGGATATATGGAGGAGGCAGCACCCAAAAGAGAAGGAATATTTATATTACTCGAATAGGCATAAAACATACTCAAGGATTGATATGTTTTTGTTGACAGCCCATATTCAAGGGAGAGTTAGGAAAACTGAATATAAAGCTAGATTGCTATCTGATCATTCACCCCTGTTATTAGCAATAGAACTGGAGAACATCCCACCAAGAATGTATAGATGGAGATTAAACTCCATGCTACTTAAAAGACAGGAATTTAGAGAATTTATTGAATGCCAAATTAAAAGGTACTTCGAAATAAATACAGAATCAGTGAAAGACAAATTTATATTATGGGATGCAAATGAAATCCTTAATTAGAGGGCAGATAATAAGTTATGTAACTAAGATGTAAAAGGACTACAATCAGGAAATAGAACAGTTGGTAAGGGAAATAGTAAGTACAGAAATAGAAATGACAAGGGAAGATATAACAAAAAGAAGAGAATTGGCGGACAAAAATATAAAATACAAAACATTACAAACGTATAAGGTGGAGAAGATCATAAAGAAAATAAAGCAAAAGTATTATGAGCTAAGTGAAAAAATGCACAAAATATTAGACCATGCAGCCTTCCAAAGTTTGCCAGCTTGTCCCTCTCTAACTGATTTCTGCGACTCTTTCTCTCTCACTCCCTCCTTCTCTGAAAGCAAAACTGTTCTCTATTTGCCTGCAAAGATCACATGCTCTCCCAGGCAAGCAGCTGAATGATGCTACTTTGTTTCTCCTCTGCAAAAAAAACATTCTGCAAAAGTCCTGCAAAAATTCTGTGTTTTAAAATGTGTGTGTGTAAGCTACTCCAGCAATTCCTCCCAAACCACCTCAAAATACTCTGTCACAACATGAAGATTTAATACAACACAAATATTTTGGAATAATTTACCCAGGGCAAGGAACCCAAGCTGTGGGCTGCTAGAGACTGCTGTCGGGAGACTCACGCCGGGCTGCAGACTGCTGGAGACTGGTTCAAACTGGTGGAGGGGCACCAGGTATCAGAACCGGGGTGCGAGGAGACACCGAGGGCACCGAAGGGTTCCTGATTGTGTCGGAGGTTTGGATCTGGAGCTCGGTTGTCCAAGGTTTGGACTGGACTCTGGGTGGCTGTGGAGGCTGCAGAAGCGCTGGAGGCGAATCTACGGACACTCAGTGACTCTGGGGGGACTCTCTTTTGCTTCTCTCGCTCTGACTGTAAAAATTGTAAGAGGCGCCTGGGCAATTCCTGCCGGTGGCGAGTCTGTCTGCCTTTCAACACGCAAAAGAGAATTTCATAGAGTAGGGCACTGTTTATTACTATGACAATAAAATGAACCTCGAATCTTGAAGCTTGAATTTTTAATTTCATTTATAAGAGACCCAAGATTAACCTGCATGGTTTTGGTTAACTGGCCCTGGGGGATGACTTCAAGCGACTCTGAACTTCCAAGGCACGGTGCTGGACTGCTCTTCCTCTCCATTAACAGGACTAGTCTGGGCATGCTAAGAGATGGACCGATGACGTAAGAATGACAGGATGAATATTTTCACTCTCCTGAGCGAGATCAGGATGTTCAGAGTCAATGAAAACACTATCACCCAACCAGGCCAGGACCGCACTAATCCTAGTTATCTGTTCAAGGCTGCACCAATTCTGACACCCGAGGAGGCCTTGGAAAGCAGGTGCCCAGAGCCATGATGACAGCAGATGGCTCACTGCAAACTTTTGGGCAGATCCTTCTTGTATTGCAAAGGAAATGAAGATATTGGCCATCAGAGATTGCACCATGTGTGCTATTGGACCAGCCCATCTCCATGCTGGAAAGAATGTGCTCCAACTCTTTTGTTTCACTCTTCACTTCATCCAGATTCTTGGGCAAGAGCCCACAGCGATTTCCTTACACTGCCTGGCTCAATATTGAAACATTTCCCTTTCCCTCTATCACCAGCAATAAGGCCAACATCACAGCATCCGAAAGCTACATTTGTATTGTTCCTGAACACTCGTTTGGTCAGTTTCAGGGATAGAACTGCTGCTCAGTTATATTTCACCTCACCTTTAAGAGTTGCAGGCCAGCTTTAAGCAGATTGACCGCCTGAATTGTGGCAGCCACTCATGAAATTGGGCCCTCTACTAAGTAATACAGAATCTTTCTGTATTCTGAAAATATTATACAAGCAGAAAGCACAAATTTTCTGTCCCCTCGGTAATCAAAGCAACAGGACAAATTCAATCAGGCATCACAGGCATTTTCAGGAATCATTGTCTTCAACCCTCAGCCTCTGACATTTCAGAAAATATTCATTATGGTGCAATTGAAGAAATGAAGACAAACACCTTCAATTTTTACATTGTGCTTCACACACTGATATTAATAGCTGCTGGGCCACTATTCCAGAAATTAGTGTGTCAAATGATACAAGATTGCTTTGCTGTATAATTAATGTTTAAATAAATACCTGATGACAATAAAATACTGTCATGCTTCATTCTAACAATGACATGGTAATTGTAGTTTCTGGTCATCAATGTACTAATGAAGGGAATAGGATTCTCTGTTTTCCTTTGATAAACTGCTCTTCTCGACAAAACACAATTCATGGATTAACTCATGATATTTACAGTGGCTTTACACAGAACATTAAAATTTTCTTCCTTTAATAAGTTGCCACACAAATTGTAAAAACAGTGGAATTACAAATGATTAATTGAAAGAAAATTGACAATTTATAATGAACATGATCTGCTGAAAAAAATGTCTGCTGGGCATGTTTTTAAATATTCCTGGCTACTCCCTAGATATAAATACAATTATTAATGGCTTCAAGCTATTCCACTGCATTTGATGATTGAAGCAATCCTAACTCAGAAGGAAGTCATAAGAGCCGTAATGTAATACATGAAAGTTTTGGAGAAACTCTGCAGGTCGCAAAATCCAAAGTTTAGATTTATTGTCAGGGTGTAGGCATGACATCATATACAACCCTGAGGTTCATTTTCAAGCGGGCCAGGAAGAAATTCTACTCATTTGGTACTGAAAAAAAAATGTACTCAAGCCAGAGAGAAATGTAAACAGAGAAATGTAAACAAACTGACTGTGGAATACAAAAAAAATTAAATATTCAGTAATAATGTTAAAAGTCCTTAAATGAGTCTTTGATTGAGCTTGTTGTTCAGGAGATTTTATTGGTAGAGGCAGAGCAACTGTTCCTGAACCAGGTGGTATAAGTCTTGTGGCACCTCTACCACTTTCCTGCAAGAACAGAGTGGTGGTTTGGATCCTTGATGATTGCTGCTCTTATCCAATGGCAGCATTCCCTGTAGATGTTCTTGATGGCGGGGAGAGTTTTGTTTGTGATGTACTGGGCTTTGTCCACTAACTTTTGCACTCGGAGGTATTAGTGATCTCACACCAGGTCTTGGTGAAGCCAGTCAGCCCACTTTCCACTACACATCTGTAGAAGTTTCCCAAGGTTTCCAAACCTCCTGAGGAAGTAGAGGAGCTGACATGATGACGTTAGTGTGTTGGTTCCAGCAAAGATCCTTCGAGATAGTGACTCCCAGGAATTTAAATTTGCTCACTATCTCCACCTCTGTTCCCCCAATGATCACTGGATCATACACCTCTGGTTTTCCCTTCCTAATCAGCTCTTTGGCTTTGGTGACGTTAAGTGCGAGGTTGTTATTGGTAAACCATTCAGCCATACAGCATCTATCAGAAGTAAAGGGTAGCTAATATTTCGGGCCTGAGCCCTTTCTCATGAAATGAGCAAAAAGCAGGCAGTCCCGAAAAATATATGGGGGGAGAAGAGGAGAGGAGGGAAGGAGGGGCAGGGGAAGGTGTGCAGGCCAACAGGAAAGAGGTCATAGGTGGATCTGGGTCAAAGGACAGAAGGAAAAATAGCTGTGATGGGGAGAGAGCTCTGTAAATGGAGAGGGTAGGGGCAGGGAGCTAGAGGAAAGGATAGGGAAGGGGGGGTTAAAAATAATTGGAGGAGTCAATATTGATGCTGTCTGGCTGGAGACTGCCAAGACAGTATACAAGATATTTTGAAGGGGGCATTGGTTTGGCAGTATTTCCCATGGATGCTGAGCTTCCTGCTGAGTTTCTCCGCACATTTGTGTATTACTTTGGATCTAGTTTGTTAACATTCCTTGGATCCTTTGTTTCTCTGGACCAACTCATTTTGTGGGACATTTCAAAAGTCAATGGAAACCAGCTTGTGACAGTACAGATTCTATCACCAATATGTCTATGTACAGATTGTTGTGGAGGATGACTGTGATTGGCTGAGAACGTAGCCACACCTACTGACAAATCTTAAAGGATTGCTCCTAGCCAGACCAGCTCATTCTGGACTGGTCGACCTACTTGTGATATGCTCCAGTCTTTTAGTTAATAAAAGGCTTGGTTTGGATCAACAAGTCTTTGGTTCTTTCGACACGCTCTACACAGCTCATTGCTTGTTTTCATCAATATTTTTTTGTTGTCTCCTCTAAAACCCCAATCAGATTGAAGAGACACAATTTCCTCTGCACAACACTATGTTGACTTCTCTCAATCTGCACCTGCCAGTCCAAGTGAACAAAAATCCTCTCCCTCAAATTTTTCTCCAGCAACTTTTCTACCACTGATCCAAGGCTCGTCAGCCTATAGTTTCCAAGTTTATCATTGATTCCCTTTTTGAACAAAAGAACAAGATTTTGTTTGCCTCAGTTTCTTGAGATCGATCATGTCAAGCCTTGGCTCCAATAATTGTAACCTTTACTTCTTCCTGCCACAGATGTGCTCCAGAATAAACAGTGTATCCCTCCCTTAACTCTCAGCCTCCAGTTCTCTTTCCTCATGAATAGTGTTCATTGAGCTATTACTTCACATTCCCTGGGTGCACTCAAAAATTATCCTTCAGGACTGAGGGGATCTACTCTTTCCTCAGCTACCCTTTTGCTTCAAACATACTGGTAGAAGGTTTTGGGATTCTCCTTAATCTTACTTGCCAAGACCATTTCTTGGCTTCTTTGCCCTCTTAATATTGCTTGCATTCTATCCCTTAAACATTAAAAGGGCTTTTTCCAGAGCAATTTCCCACACCAGACACATGGTTCTTTCTTTTCTCTGATCAAGCCTCAAATATCCTCTGTTTACCCAACATTCTCTACACCTACCATCTTTGCTTCTTGCATGCTGACCTTTCTCTCTTTGCCTTTGTCTTTTAATCTCCTCCCATATCTGGATTCGAATTCTGTCTTGCATCATTGAAGTCCATTTTCTCCTCCCATTTAGGTCCCCATCAAATACCATCCATAATTATCTCCCAATTTACCAGAACCATGGTGTTGCTTTCATGGACACATCTGTCTCTTGCCCATTCTGATTGCTGAAGGTTAGGTGCTGCCCACTTCCTGCTACAACCCTCTACATACTATATCAAGGAAAAAAAAGCCTCCGTTGCATTTTATGAATTCCACCCTATCTTCCACTTTGCCTTCCAATATTCGGGCTGTTTGGGTAACCCTCGGGCATTATATCTTCTTGTCCTCTGCCAATTTATCTGAATCATTTCTGATTCCTCACAATTTTCTTCAGATGTATTTAAGGTGTGCTTTTTATATTTACATTTCTGGCCATTCTTGAAGTTCATTTGGTTGTTGAATACCTAATCATCTGTTCCTTCCTCTTATTTTTTTACCATTGAGGTCTTGAGAATTTTTGAGGACATAATTTTGAACTTTGAGCAGTTCGCTATCATTTTCACCCAATGTTATTTCCCACTATTTGAACCATGTTGTTTGCCAGCAGAATCTCTCTTCTTTTCTTTGACATACCTACCCCAATGCTAACGTCAGCTTATATCTATAGTAACCAGGGTAACCAGAATATGGGAAATTTATGCTCAACATTTTTCCATAAACTCAGATATAATGATTGACAGGTTCTATTTTATCCAGTGCATTTTAATGCGTGTACATTAAAAGCTTTTGTAGTGTCCTCCTCTTTGAGATCATGTTGCTTATACTCCCATGGATCTCAATGCATTTTCCGATGTAAATCGATCTGATGTCAATTGAATTGTTTATTGTCCTGACATGCAGTGGGAAAACTTGATTTTGCATGCAACTCATTGTCATGCACGTGGTACATCAGGTGGTGCAAGAATAAGAGACATGTAGGGGATAGCGTTACAATGTAACAAAAGTGCAGGGTAAAATGCCAAAGTGAAAAGTCATTTAACATTGCAAAGGGATAATCTTTTGCTCATGAGCCTCATTACAGCTGGAAACAAACTGAGCTGGAATCTGGAGATGCACATTTTCAAGCTCGAGTATCCTCTACCGCACAGGATGAGGGAAAAAGAGAATGTGACAGGGATGAGGGGGTATCACTGCTTTCCTGGGGCAGCAGGTGAGGACGGAGGTGATGTTGGATCATTTGCATGATGGTCTGAACTGCATCCACAACCCTGCAGTTTCTTGCAGTCTTGGACAGAGCAGTTTCCCATTCAAGCTATGATGCACGTATATATAAAAAAAATGTCAAGAAACATTTGGGGCACGGCAAATTTCCCCAGCTTCAGGGGAAGTAGAGGCATTGGTGAGTTTTCTTGGACATAGCATTGAAGTGGTCGGACAGGATTTCCTGCTGCCCAACTCTTTGAAGTTTGCCTGATCTGCAGTCAGGTTCCAGTGTTGCTTTTAGTTTAGTGTCAGCATGTGATTTATGACACATTTATTTCAGTATTTTATACTTTAAATTGTGCTCTTCTCATGAGATTTTCCCTTCTCCCTTTTTCCATTATTCCCTCATCCTGCTGACAAGCACTGCTGCAGGATCAGTCTGTGCCTGACAGAATATTTCCAACTTCTGTATTTACCTTCACTCTCTTGGTAATCTTCTGTACCAATTGTTCCGTTCTTACAGCCCTCTCTGCCTGGCTGCATTGATTGCTTGATTCCATTGCAGGAAGGTTCACTGTCAATATCACAAACAGCTTCGTTTTCCCATTGATTTGTAATCATTTACACACAAAAAGATTCCTGAAAGATACCTTTAACTTTTTTATCCCCTGTACAATATCTCCTGGGTCCTTAATTTTCAATGAACAGTAGAAATTTTTCTTTTCTTTTTAAATTATTTTTATTCATTTTAAACAATACAAATTTTAAAATACAATGAAAATCCATTATGAAGTGAAATATACACAGCTATTAAACAATCAAGACAAGTGTATAAAATGAAAAACACGTCCATAAATCATAGTTCTGGTCGTATATTATATTCAAACAAAAAAAAGAGAAAAATTCCCAGCCCTTTCCCTTATGATGTTTATATATTCTTAACATTGAAATAAAAGTAAAGGGATAATAAAAAGAAATAAAGAAAAGGGTGACAGAGTTTGGGATGATTGTTTGAGCAAGTTGCACACAAACATTTTAAAACAGAATATTTGCAGGACTTTTGAAGAAGGCTATTTTCCAAAAGGCAACCAAGTAGCAACATATGACAGCAGCTTGTCTGGAAGAGCATGTGATTTTTGCAGGCAGAAGCAGAACAGCTTTGCACTCAGAGAGGGAGGGAGTGCGAGAGAGGAGAGACAGGAACTTCGGTTCTAGAGGGACAAGCTGGCAAACTTTGGAAGACTGCCTGGTCAAAGGAGAAGACTGGCTGTATGAAAGGAACTCTGTGGTGACCTGAAAGAAAGAGGATCATCTGGAGAACCCTGAAGGGGGCAAGTTTCATCAGCAAGACTGATTAAAGAGGAATCAGGTGTGGATATCCTGGAACAAAAGGAATCTCTCTTTGAAAACCAACAAGAACCCTCCTGAGTGGTAACCATTTACTTGTTAAGCACCAAAGCCTGGTGAACTTTGTTAATGCTAACTTCTGTGCGCAGTACAAGAACTGCCTGCAACCAGTGACATTGGACTGTGATCCAAAGAACTTTTCTACACTTATATACACATTACACACACATGCGCTTAGAATTAGAGGGGAGTTAAATAGGTTAAGTAATAAGTTAAAGTTTGATTCTGTTTTCATGTGCAATGATAATTAAAGGCAACTTTTGTTTAATTAACCCTTTGTCTTGGTGCATATCTATTGCTGCTGGGTTTTGGGGTCCTCTGGACTCCTTAACAAAAGATATAGGTCAGTCAAATGATATTGAAAAATTATAAAATGGGGAAGTGAGTCATGAATGACCCCTACAACGTCTGAAATTTTATACCTGAATTATGGAGTGAATATCGAATCTTTTCCATATTCAAACAGGACATGATGTCCCCCAGCTATTGACAGTGAGTGGGCAGGACAGCATCCTTCCATTTAAGCAAAATCGCACGTCTCGCCGAAAGAAAGGGTACAACCCTTAACTGAAGATAAAGGAACTCCATCCTTTACTGTTGTACCAAAGAAAGCAACCAAAGTATTCAGCGCTAATTTTATATTCAGAATGAGAGTTAGGGTGCGGAGAATCTCTCTCCAGTACTTTTCCAGACTAGGACAAGTCCAGAACATGTGAATTAAAGAAGCTGCTCCTCTTTTACACCTATCACAACTAGAACTTATATCAGGATAAAAGTGAGACAATTTACCTTTAGACGTGAGCGCTCTATGTACCACTTATAAACAATGATGAGCACGTAGCAAAGAGCTATTAACCAGCTCAAAAATAACATTCCAATCTTCATCTGATTTTGTCAAATTTAGGTCCTGTTCCCAGGCATTTTTTAAATTTTAAGTAATGAGGCCTGTTTTAAATATAAATGATCGATATTAAACCTTTACTAATGGGATGAAAACTCATCAACAAAATTTGTTTCAGAAACTTCGGGGAAATCAGAAATTTGAGACTGTAAAAAATGCCAGTTTGGCAAAAATCTGAAAAGATGAGAGTTACGTTAAGTTAGACATCATAATTATATGATGCAAAGCAGCCATGAATACCCCCTCTACCCCAATAGCATGGGGTAGAATAGCATGCAAAGAAGGTTGAAAAAGTTGATGAGATAGAATAGGACTGTTGTGAGAATGAAAACTTGGCGGCTGCTTTCCAAGCTTTACTCAACTTAATTGTACGCTTACAGTCTAAAAATGAGAAATAAAAACTACTTAGCTCATACAGCACATTCCACACAAGTGGATTTAAACTAATTCTTCCATATATAATCTAAATAGTATGAAAATAAAGCTAATAGTTCAGCAGCAGTTGAATTGACATAAAATCATCAATAGTCAAGTGAGTCATTTTAGAAATAATGATTCCCTATTGAAGTGCATGTGATTTCACACAGAGTGACTCTTCTTTCCTGTCAATATCAAATTATTTTTCAACTATCGAAACGTCAAACTGATTTCAGATTTAATGTCAGAGTACAACGCTAAAATTCTTTTTACCCACAGGTGCGGTAGAATTACCAAAAAATATCTGTACCCAGCATAAACATGTAAACAAACAAAGAGCTGTAAACAGACAATGAATGTAAACAAACTGACTGTGCAATGCAGAGAGAACAAAACAAAATCAATAAAGTGCACAACTAAATGAGTCCCTGATTGAGTTTGTTGTTGAGAGTCTGATGGTGGAGGGTGAGCAGCTGTTCCTGAACCTGGTGGTGCAAGTCATTTTTTAAATTTTTTTATTTTTCACACTATGAACCATACTGACCAAAATACACATGAACATTTCCCTCTTGAATATACACAGAGTCATTTTCTCCCCTTTTTCCCCCCTTCCCTTCCCTCCTTCAACCCCCTCCCCACTCACTCAACGTTCAACATATATGATGCATTAAACCCATTAAACAATGTCATCACACAATGAAAATAAAAAAGAAATTTGTATCTTCTACTTTTACATACTGGGTCAGTTCATTTCGTCTTCTTCTCCTTCTGTCATTTTAGGCGGTGGAGGTCCGTGGTAGGCCCTCTCTGTTGTGTTCCATGTACAGTTCCCAGATTTGTTCAAATACTGTGATGTTATTTCTTAAATAAAATGTTATTTTTTCCAATGGAATACATTTATTCATTTCTATGTTCCATTGCTGTATTCTCAGGCTATCTTCTAATTTCCAGGTTGACATAATACATTTTTTTGCTACAGCTAGGGCTATCATAATAAATATTTTTGTGCTCCATCCAAATTGAGGCCAAGTTCTTTATTTCTTACATTACTTAGAAGAAAGATCTCTGGACTTTTTGGTATATTGCTTTTTGTGATTTTATTTAATACCTGGTTTAGATCTTCCCAAAACTTTTCCACTTTCTCACATGCCCAAATTGCATGTACTGTTGTTCCCATTTCCTTCTTACAGCGAAAACATCTGTCTGATACGGTTGGGTCCCATTTATTTAACTTTTGGGGTGTGGTGTATAGCCTGTTTAACCAATTATATTGTATCATGCGTAACCTTGTGTTTATTGTATTTCTCATAGTTCCGGAGCACAGCTTTTCCCATGTTTCATTCTTTATCTTTATGTTTAGATCTTGTTCCCAATTTTGTTTGGGTTTACAGCTTGTTTCCTCATTCTCTTTCTCTTGCAGTTTGAGGTACATGTTTGTTATAAATCTTTTAATTATCATTGTGTCTGTAATCACATACTCAAAATTGCTTCCTTCTGGTAACCTCAGCCTGCTTCCCAATTTTTCCTTCAAGTAGGTTTTCAGTTGGTGGCATGCAAACATTGTACCATGAGTTATACCATATTTGTCCTTCATTTCCCAAAAAACAATTTTCTATTCTTTTGATCCCTTTTCTCTCCCATTCTCTAAAGGAAAGGTTATCTATTGTGAAAAGGATTTGTTGATTTTGTGTCAATATTAGTTTTGGTAGTTGATCATTTGTTTTATTCCTTTCTATTTGAATCTTCTTCCAAATGTTGAGCAGATGGTGCAGTACTGGTGAATTCCTATGTTGCACCAGTTTTTCATCCCACTTATATAGTATATGTTCGGGTACCTTCTCCCCTATTTTATCTAGCTCTAATCTGGTCCAATCTGGTTTTTCCCTTGGTTGATAAAAATCTGATAGGTATCTTAATTATGCTGCTCTATAATAATTCTTAAAGTTTGGTAGCTGTAAGCCCTCTTGTTTGTACCATTCTGTTAATTTACCTAGCACTATCATCGGTTTCCCCCCTTTCCATAAGAATTTCCTTATTATTTTCTTTAGCTCCTTGAAGAATTTCTCTGTTAGGTGAATTGGTAATGATTGAAATAGGTATTGTATCCTTGGGAAGCTATTCATTTTAATACAATTTACCCTTCCTATCAGTGTTAGTGGTAAGTCTTTCCAATGTTCTAAGTCATCTTGTAATTTCTTCATTAATGGCTGATAATTTAGTTTGTATAGATGGCCTAGATTATTATCTAGTTGTATACCTAGGTATCGAATTGCTTGTGTTTGCCATCTAAATGGTGATTCTTTCTTAAACTTTGTGAAATCCACATTATTCATTGGCATTGCTTCACTTTTATTTGCATTGATCTTCTACCCCAATACTTCTCCATAATCCTTCAATTTCTTATGTAATTCTTTTATTGATATTACTGGTTCTGTTAAGTATACTATGACATCATCTGCAAATAGACTGATTTTATATTCCTTCTTTTTTTATTTTTATCCCTCTTATTTTATTTTCTGTTCTTATCAGTTCTGCCAGTGGTTCTATAGCTAATGCGAACAGTGAGGGAAATAGTGGACATCCCTGCCTAGATGATCTGCTCAATTTAAATTGATTTGATATATATCCATTTACTGTCACCTTCGCCAATGGTCCTTTATATAATGCTTTAATCCAATTAATATATTTCTCTGGTAGGTTGAACCTCTGTAGTACTTTGAATAAATAATTCCATTCTACTCTGTCAAAGGCTTTTTCTGCATCTAAGGCAACTGCCACTGTTAGCGTCTTGTTTCCTTGTACTGTATGGATTATGTTAATGAACTTACAGATATTGTCCGTTGTTCGTCTTTTCTTAATAAATCCAGTTTGATCTACTTTTACTATTTTTGGTACACAGTCAGCCAATCTGTTTGCTAATAGTTTAGCTATTATCTTATAATCTGTGTTAAGTAGAGATATTGGTCTATACAATGGTGGTGTTAGTGGATCTTTCCCCGTCTTTGGTACTACTGTAATTATTGCTGTTTTGCATGAATCTGGCATGTTTTGTGTTTCTTCAATCTGGTTCATTCCTTCCAGGAGAGGAGGAATCAATAAGTCTTTAAATGTTTTATAGAATTCTATTGGGAGTCCATCCTTTCCCGGCATTTTATTGTTCAGTAGTTTTTTTAATATATCCTGTATTTCCTCTATTTCAAATGATTTTATTAATTTATTTTGCTCCTCTTCTTGCAATTTTGGTACTTCAATTTTAGCTAGAAACTCATCTATTTTGTCTTCTTTCCCTTCGTTCTCAGTTCGATATAGATGCTTGTAGAATTCCTTGAAGTTTTCATTGATCTCTGTTGGATTATAGGTAATTTGTTTGTCCTTTTTCCTTAATGCCAATACCGTTCTTTTAGTTTGTTCTGTTTTAAGCAGCCAAACTAGTATTTTGTGTGTTTTTTCTCCAAGCACATAATACTTCTGTTTTGTCTTCATTATGTTATTCTCCACCTTGTATGTTTGTAGTGTTTCATATTTTATTTTTTTGTCTGCCAATTCTCTTCTTTTTGTTGTATCTTCCCTTATTGCTAATTCTTTTTCTGTACTTGCAATTTCCCTTTCCAGCTATTCTATTTCCCGTTTGTAGTCCTTCTTCATCTTAGTTACATAACTTATTATCTGCCCTCTGATGAATGCTTTCATTGCATCCCATAGTATAAACTTATCTTTAACTGATTCTGTATTTATTTCAAAGTACATTTTAATTTGTCAATCAATGAATTCTCTAAAATCCTGTCTTTTAAGTAGCATGGAGTTTAATCTCCATCTATATGTTTTCGGTGGGATGTCCTCCAGCTCTATTACTAATAACAGGGGTGAGTGATCCGATAACAATCTAGCTTTATATTCCATTTTCCTAACTCTCCCTTGGATGTGGGCTGATAACAGGAACAGGTCAATCCTTGAGTATGTTTATGTCTACCCGAATAATATGAGTATTCCTTCTCCTTTGGGTGTTGTTTCCTCCATATATCCAAAAGTTGCATTTCCTTCATTGATTTAACCATAAATTTGGTTACTTTGTTCTTTCTGCTTGTCTTTTTTCCAGTTTTATCCATCTTTGAGCCCAAATTAAGGTTAAAGTCCCCTCCTATCAGTAAATTCCCATGCGTATCTGCAATCTTCAAAAAGATATCTTGTATAAATTTTTGATCCTCTTCATTAGGTGCATATACATTGAGCAAATTCCAGAGTTCTGAATAAATCTGACACTTTAATCATTACATACCTCCCTGCTGGATCTATTATTTCCTCCTCTATTTTGATTGGTACATTTTTATTGATTAATATAGCTACTCCTCTGGCTTTTGAATTATATGATGCTGCCGTTACGTGCCCTACCTAGTTTCTCCTTTATTTCTTGTGTTCCACTTCAGTCAGATGTGTCTCTTGCATAAATGCTTTATCAATTTTTTCTTTCTTCAGTAAATTTAACAGCCTCTTCCTTTTGATTTGGTTATGTATTCCATTAATATTTATAGTCATATAGTTCAACATGGCCATTTTATACTTTGTTTATCTTTCATTTCCCCTTCCTCATCACCACCTTCCCTTCTTATCCATTTCTGTTTTCTTTTTTTGAACTAACTGTAAGACAACACTTCTAAAACATAAAATATTTCCACTATTCCCACATCTAAAATTCCCTTAACCCCAAATGTTCCCCCCCCCCCCCCTGAGTTTCGCCTTATCCCTTTCCAGGCAACCACATCTCCCCTCTCCATTTGGATTGTGAACCCGCTCGCAAGCGTCAACTGATTTTGCAATGACTGTTATTCTTTCCCACCCAACTCCCTCCAGAAAAGACTTTTATCTTCACATATAACAAAGCTCACCCTTTTAATTCCCCCTTACTTCCTTTCTTCCCTTTCTTCCCCTTCGTAGTTCTTACTTATACATTATTTTTCTTCTTTATATGAAGTTTGTCATCAATCTTGTTCTTGTTACATCTCTTCATCTCTCTCTCTGTTTTGCAGGCGTTCTGCAAATTCTCGTGCTTTCTCCGAATTCGAGAACAGTCTGCTTTGCTGCCACGGGATAACTATTTTAAGCACCGCTGGATATCTTAACATAAATTTATAGCCTTTCTTCCGTAGGATCGATTTTGCTGCGTTAAACTCCTTCCTCTTCTTCAGGAGCTCAAAACTTATGTCTGGGTAGAAAAAAAATTTTTGACCTTTGTATTCCAATGGCTTTTTGTCTTGTCTCATTTTTTTCATTGCCTTCTCCAATATATTTTCTCTTGTCGTATATCTCAGGAATTTTACTAGAATGGATCTTGGTTTTTGTTGTGGCTGTGGTTTAGGGGCTAATGTTCTGTGTGCCCTTTCTATTTCCATTCCTTCCTGTAATTCTGGCACTCCTAGGACCCTAGGGATCCAGTCTTTTATAAATTCTTTCATATCTTTGCCTTCTTCCTCTTCCTTTATTATAGTTTTCCATTATATGCATCTTCTGAGCTAACAACTCCTGTGTTTCTTTAACTTTTTTATCAGATTCTTCCAGTTTCCTTTTTAAGTCGTCCACTTCCATTTCTACGGCTGTTTCTCGTTCTTCCACCTTGTCTACTCTTTTCCCTATTTCTGCATTGACCATCTCTAATCTACTCACTTTTTCTTCTGTATTTTTATTCTTCTTTTTATTTCACTAAATTCTCGTGTCAACCATTCTTTTAATGCTTCCATATATTCTTGAAAAAAAATTTTATCCATGTAATGTCCATTCCCTTCTTCTTCCATTTCTCTGTGCAGAGCTTGATGTTCTTCCTCCTCTTCCCCTGAATCCACTCCAGGACCTGTGTCCTCTACCTCGCTTCCTTGTATCTGTGTCTCTTCTGACTTTCTTGTTGGGCTGTTTATCTCAGTTTGCTGGGTATTTTTTATATTAATGGTGTCTTGATGTTGGTCCTCTTCCTCTGGGCTGGTCATCTGCTGAGTCTCTGATTTCCTTTTTTCATTCTCTTCCTTCTCGTTCCCGTTATTTTCTGTATCTTTCCGCTGAGAGCCCTGCTGTCGGGTCTTACTCAGCTGTTCAAGCTGTGGTGTTCCACTCCACAGCTGGTCCCCCCTCCCGTCAGTGTTGTCTTTGTTGTGCGCAGTTGCGCACCTCTGTTTGGCTCCATGAGCCATCCTTGTAGTCCTGCGCTCAGTGGGTCGCGACCCTTCGGGGCTTCCACTGCACTCAGGGTGTGGGCTCCTCTCTCCACAGCGGGTCCCTGCTTCTTCGTACAGGTAAGGCCTTCACCTTTCTCTTCCGACGTCTTTCCTTCTTCTTTTCTTCCAGTTGTTTTTGGCTTTTCTTTCTTTGGTGCCATTTCCTCCACACCTTTATTTTTTATTTGTTGTGGTTTGTGTGTCTGTGGCTTTGCTTTTTCTTTACTTTTTTCCTTCTTTTCTGGAGAGGGCTGGTATTCTCCTACCGGCCACTACTCCATCACATGACTCCCTTTGGTGCAAGTCTTGAGGCACCGATACCTCTTTCCTGATGGCAGTAGTGAGATCAGAGCGTGCACTGGGTGGTGGGTCTTTGATGATTGTTGCTGCTCTCTGACAGCTGCGTTCTCTGTACATGTTCTCAATAGTGGGAAGGATTTCCAAGGCTTCTTACTAATTCATACATCTTGAATTGACAACAGCCAAACCACCCTACAGATACCATAAATTCTCCTGAAATGCTTTGACAGGAATGCTTGCCATGATCTATTAACTCTTGGTTATCTGGTACTTCATTATTCTAACAAGTTAACTTTAGCCACTTTCAGGTGGCCAGAATACCCCAACGTAAAGCCACCTAAAATACCCGAATGCAGCTGTTGGGAGGCCACCTGAAAGCGGAGAAGCCTGACCTGAGGAGTACTTACCCAACCCTCCTTGGGTAGGTGTATTCTCTGCTTCTGAGCGCTCCCCCTAGGAACCTGAAAGCGGACAGGACCACGGCCACAGTTCACAGGAGCCAGCATTGGCTCCACAGCGCCTCTCCCTGCTGTGGACCTTTCAGGTGCCACCTGAATGTTGCTTTGCACACAACCGCAGCTGGCTCCAGAGCCGCATTCTCCCAGCTATTCCATCTGAAAGTGGCTTTTATTTGTCAGGATAAATATCATTACTTAACAATTAAAATATAAACAAGATCCAGCAGTGATATGCCAATATCCTTTCAGGTCACTTGTCAGGATGAGTTCCATTTGCATGCAGACCTCTGGCAAAAGGAACTAAGCCAGTTCACAGGAAATCAGGATGTGGCCAGGGTGGGGAGCACAGATTGCTTTGAGACCACAAACTATAGCTGTTTCAGGGAGGTGGCCACCCTCAACAGTCATGTAAACATCAAGGAGTACACGAGCTCAGTGGCTGATGACATCACAAGTTAATTGAGGATGTCATTGAGATGAAAATGCTTCACAAGGGCTAACCTAAAAACCGTGGTTGGACACAAAGGTCGGTGCACTTTTCAGAGCTTGTGATGCTGCCTTCAGGACGGGGCACAAGATGGCACTAAGATCAGACCGGGCAAAAGTCTCCTGTGCAATCCGGAAGAGTACGCACAGAAAACCCAGAGACAGCTGTGTGACACCGGCAACACAAGACATATGTGACTAGGGATCTAAACTATAACAGACCACAAGGCCCCCTTTATAAGCACAGCTGAGGTGAGAAGAACTCTATCTAAGGTGAACCCAAACAAGGCAGTAGGACCGGACAACATACCTGGTCGGGTACTGAAGGACTGTGCAGACCAACTGACAGAGGTCTTCACAGACATCTTCAACACATCATTGCAGCAGTCCATCATCCCCATGGGTTTCAAGATGGCCACCATCATCCTGGTACCAAAGAGGGTGACAGTAGCAGGCCTCAATGACTACTGCCCTGTGGCACTGACCACCACCATTGCTTTGAGCATCTTGTGATGGAACACATCAGAGCGCACTTCCAAGAGACACTGGACCCATTTCAATTTGGTCACAGTCAGGAACATTCCACTGATGATGCTATAGCCTTGTCCGTCCACTCCGTCCTGACCCACCTGGAGAATAATGTTTCATATGCCAGGCTGCAGTTCATCAACTTTAGCTCGGCTTTTAATATGATCATTCCCAAGAGCCTGGTGGAGAAGCTGTTCTCACTGGGACTCAACACCCCTCTCTGTAATTTGACTTGCTAACAGAAAGGCCACAGTCTGTTCAGGTCAGCCATAGAACGCCGAGCATTGGCACACCTCAGGGATGTGTGTTCAGCCCAATCCAGTTCACGCTACTGACCCACAACTGCAACGCCAGATCCAGCTCCAACAGAGTCATCAAGTTTGCAGATGACACAACAGTTGTCGGCCTCATCAGCAACAACGATGAGTCACACTGCAGAGAGGAGGTGGGAAATCTCATGCTATGGTGTGTAAGTAATAACCTGTGTCTCAACCTTAAATAAGTTTAATGCAGTAGCCTCAACTCCTTCCCTGCGCAGAGAATTCCATAGATTAACTACTCTCTGGGAAAAATAGTTTTTTCCTCATCTCTGTCTTAAAGCAACCAGCCACCATCTTGAGGCTGTGTCCCTTAGTTCTGGTCTCACCTATCAGTGAAAGTGATTTTCCTGCCTCTATCTTATTTATCCCTTTCATAATTTTATATGTTTCTCTAAGATCTTCTCTCATTCTTCTGAATTTGAGTGAGTATAATCCCAGACAATTTAGTCTCTCCTCACAGGTCAACCTCCTCATCTCCAGGATCAACCTGGTGAACTTCCTCTGGACCGCCTCCAAAGCCAATACGTTCTTCCTCACATATAGAGACCAGAACTGTACACTTTACTCTAGGTGCAGCCTCACCAGTATCTTGTACAGTTGCAGCATGACCTCCCTGCTCTTGAATTCAGCTCCTCTAGCAATGAAGGCCAACATTCCATTTGCCTTCTTAATGACCTGTTGTACCTACAAACCAACTTTTTGCAATTCATGCACAAGCACTCCCAAGTTCTTCTGCACTACAGCATGCTGCAGTTTTTTACCATTTAAATAATAATCTGCTCTTCTATTTTTCCTACAAAAGTGGATGACCTCGCATTTACTAACATTGGACTCCATCTGCCAGACCTTTGCCCACTCACCTAACTTAACTCTATCCTTTTGCAGCCTCTCCACATCCTCTGTACAATTTGCTTTTCCACTCAATTTAGTATCATCTGCAAACTTGTCTTCACTACACTCTGTCCCCTCTTCCAAATCATCAATGTAGATGGTCAACAGCTGCGGGCCCCACTTACCACTGTCTGTCAATCAGAAAAACACCTATTTATCCCAACTCTCTCCCTTCTGTCAGTTAACCAATCCTCAATCCATGCCAGTATACTTCCCCTGACTCCATTCATCTGTATGTTATTGATAAGTCTCTTGTGCGACACCTTATCACACACCTTCTGGAAATCCAAATATATGACATCAATTTGTTCTCCTCTATCTACCACACCCATTATATCTTCAAAGAGCTCCAGCAAATTTGTCAAACATGACCTGCCCTTTCTGAATCCATGCTGTGTCTGCCTGATGGAACCCCTTCATTCCAAATGTCTCACTATTTTATCCTTAAATGACAGCTTCAAGCATTTTCCCGGCTACAGATGTTAAGCTAACTGGGCGATAGTTACCCATCTTTTGCCTACATCCCTTTTTAAAAAGTGGTGTGACATTTGCTGTCTTCCAATCTGCTGGGGCCTGCCCAAAATCTAGAGAATTTTGGTGAATGACTACCTATGCATCGACCATAACTCCCTCCACATCCTTCAGTACCCTGGGATCCATCCATCAGGTCCAAGGAATTTGTCTGCTTTCAGTCTCATTATCTTGCTTATCACTATCTCTTTCATATCTCATTGACTCGATATGTGCATGGTTTCAAAACTCCAAAGAAAATGAAGCAATGACAATTATTCTCAAGCAAAATATTTCAGTCACAATTGGGTTGGGAGCAGTGATTCTCAACCTTCCCTTCAAACCCACATCCCACCTTCAGCAATCCCTTACTAATCACAGAGTGCCGATGGCATAGGGATTAGTGAAGGTGGTATGTGATTGGAAAGAAAAAGTTTGAAAATCGCTGCTTTAAAGGAAGAAACAAAAAAAAATCTGTGTCCAATACATGCCCCCCAACAAAACAATGAAACAGAGTCACAACACCTGATCTTCCAATCAGCCACAACTCAACCTCTAATCTCAACACCCATACCAGGTAAGCGCCACTTTTCTTATTTAGACCTCATAATTTCACCCTGAATTTTTTTTCCTCTCCACCAGAGAGGTTTACTAAAATTTCCAAACGTCTCCACCATCAACTTTCTCCCGTCTCAGTCATCATGATCTCCAAACACCGTCACAGTCCATATCCTCTCCTTCTCTGTATCTGCATCTCTGCTTCACCTCTCACCAGGAATTCAGAAAATTCTATCAACAGAACGAGAGTGTCCACTGTGCACCCTCTGAAGCATTTTTTCAGGAAATTTGAGGAAGAAATATGGCACATTCATTGGGGTGTGGCAACCCTATCTGCAACACATTGGTGCCCAGGTGTAATTCTACCCCTTTCAGATAAAGTGAATACTACAACCAGTAGTGGAAGGCTTGAGATCAGTGAAGGGGGTCGTGGAGCAGGCAACGTGCTCTTGTATTTTGTTCCTTATCCTTTTATTTCAGGTTTCTTTGAGTTCTTCTTAACTTCCCTTAAGGGGTTTTTGACTTTACTGATACTTGATTCTTTGTATTTGTTTAATTTATATTGTATTAGAGTACGGGAAGGAGGGGAGAGGGGTAGGGGATAAAATAGACTCTGTATGATAAACACTATTGTTGGGGGGGAAAAAAAAGATGTATTGTTTATTTGGATTTGAACGAGTCTTTGAAAATCAAAAATGAAATATTTAAAAAAAAAGAGTGTGCAATCTCTCTCTGCACCCAACCATAGATCTGAGCAAGAGGTCAGAGACGGTGGATGCGGGAATATAAAACAAAATACAAATTGCTGAAGGGACACAGTAGGCCAAGCAGCATCTGTGAAGGCAAAGGAGTCCTGGCATTTTAGGTCAAGACTCTGCTTCAGAACTGAGAATGTAAAAGGAAGATAGCCAAGAAAAAGGATATGAGAAGGAGGTGAGACCAGGGCTAAGAGGTAGACTTCTATTGGAACTTTATCCCATTCTTTCAACAATTTTAAAATGTTTTCTGAACTTCAAGGGATCAGACAGGTAAGAAGAGGCTAAATTTATTGGCCCATGTATGATTAAAGCATTGCGAATGGGAGTCAGTGCACGTTCCTGCAGATGCTCATTTTCCTTCGCCTTCATGATCTCCCAATGATTGTGGAGATCGTTCAAACCATCCTTCTCACGGTGCATGGTCTCCAATTGTACCCCAATTCACTGGTCTTCAACTCAAGCCTCTTCTCATCTCAACCCTATCCCAATGTCTTCAAGCTCCTACCCCATTATCCTCCTTTGCCCTTCCAAACGCAACCTCGTCCCCCAGCACCACTGTATTCCAACTCCAGAAACCACACCCAACAAGCAACCAGGTCCATCAACCTGATCAGCTTTCGAGTGAGAAAACAACAAAGTTATGCATAAAGCCATGCAGTTCGACCTCTGTTGTACCCCAGGATACTGGGGATTCCAGACATTATCCCTCAGTCCATTGAAATTCAATCCTAAGAATTTCTAACTCTGTTTTATGATGTCAGACAAATAGAGTCCAATTGTCTTTTTTATATTAGTTAATTGATACAACTAATGAATGCAAGAACAGAAGCCTTGTCTTTACACAAGACTTCAATAAATCAACTTTATATGAATTAAATCCATTGCACGCAATATACAGAGACTCGTAGGTCTGTGTGACTGTGTGGTGATGCGACCACCACCCTACTGCAGGGGGTGATCTCTGTACCTGAAGGAAGACCACCTAAGGGCTGACCCCACCTAGCCAGCTGTCAATCAGCCAACCAGAATATAGACCTGAGCCAGCCCCTCCTGAGCCAGTCACACGGGAGCCACCGAAACACGAATTGGTGTTCAGACTTTTACCGGAATAGAGCCTGTTGTACAGGAGTTTTGTGCTTGCTCGCTGCGACCTCAGTGTACCACAAACTGCTTGCCTTCACTTTGAACAGAATATGAAGAGGTCGAAATTTATCTTGGAGAGTGGAAAACTGGTATCATCAAATTTCCTGTCTGCTGTAACAATTTTTGACATGCAATTCCATTTACTTTAACAGAATAGAATATCAAGTGGCTGCATAACAAGCAAGCTGATAAATTTAAACCATAAGATTCCTGTGATCATTATTTAAGTTTGTATCTTTGATCGATTACTTAATTATCTGGATGCAACCACTCTCCAGTTTTTTGATGGTTGACAAGAGGCCTATCAACATTAATTTGGAAAGAAATATTTAAAATGAACTGTTCATATTTTAAATGGATCAAAGAATTTCTTGACTGAGAGATTTAGCTTGTTGACCTTAAGCATGGAATGCAAAATATGGGAAGAATTTAGTTTTGTAAATCTGCTTATACCAAAATTAGAGCTTGTTGCTTTGCAGAGGGCAAAGGATCAAATCACTTCAGCAGAAGGCAGCTGTTTCAAATGGTTGCTCGTCAATAGACGGTCATTTTCATCCAATCCTTGCTGACCATCCATCAGCTATTCTTCAAATTCTCTTTTCAAGAGCAAGCGAACTCACTCCCCAAGAGATCTCTGACCATACACACGTCTTCCTCGTCTTATTCTCCCTGTTGTCTACCTCTCATCTCCTCTATCAACCACACCTGGTTCTACTTGTCCAGCACCCCTTGCCCATAAGCTCCACCCAGCCCCCTCCTGCTTCATCCTGTAACCTTCCCTCAATCATGATGGATGACCTTGCACTTTTACTGAGTTCTTCCAGCATCATTTACATTGGTACCAGGTTACAATACCAGCATTTTTCAATCTGTGTATACAGCTTTCAGATCCAGTGCAGTCTCAGAACCTTTCAGTCCTCAAGGTTGGTCTTTATTTGCTTTAAGAAAATAGTTTCTAAACATTTTTTTTAAATTTAAACATACACCACAGTAAGAGGCCATTTCAGCCCACAAGCCCATGCTGCACAATTACCCCCAATTAACCTACAAACCCCCAGTACACTTCAAATGGTGGATTGAAACCGGAGCCCCCAGAGGAAACCCATGCAGATACGGGGAGAACGTACAAACTCCCAACAGACAGTGTGGGATTCAAACCCCAGTCCACATCACTGGTACTGTACCAGCTATGTTAACCATGCAGCCCACAGAATTACTGTTTCCCACACCGAGAGTTGAATGTGGACCGCCTGGCTGAAAACCAGGAATCCTAACCGTGGACCATACGGGAGAAGTACTTGTAGACGCTTCCTTTCAGCAGGGCCTCTGGCCTTCAATTTTTAACAAGTTAACAGGTTCATCGTCTTGTCAAAGACCACTGTAAAATTCATCCAGCTGATGGCCACAAGAATCCAGTGTTCATCAGTCAAAACTAGATGCAGGGAAGTGCAGGACTGGAGAGAATTGAAAATGACAGGATGAGAACTAAAAATTCAAATCAGAAAAAAAAATCTGCTTGGAGTTAAATTGCATTAAATCAAAATAATAGAAGATGACAAGTCTTGGCAAAGTTTACAGAATCCAAGAGAAAGGAATGAGCAGTGTACATTAGAGATTTAACTTCTTAATGCAGGTATTCTTGTAGTTTAATCATGCAATCGCACTGCACCTCCTCATATCAGACCAGTATTACTACTGCTGGAATCTTAGATGCTCTCTCTGCAACACCATTTCTGAATCTAGGCCAAAAGAGGAGATGTTCGGCTTACAAAATATGGAAATCCTTGCATTTGGCTTCAGAAGGATTAATGCAATGGTGCATTCAAGGAGAGAACAGAATATTGAATTGGCATGGCACCCTCAGGTCACCTTGCCTTCAAGTCAGGTCCCATTAGGAGAGTGGAACAGAAGAGTAGTAACCAGTTCAAAGTAGTACTACAATACTGCAATGTCATCATGGGTGCCAGACTTTTCTGACAGAAGTGTAAAATTATGGCTACATCTGTCTCTTGAGCCAGTTCCCATGGCACCAGATGAGATGGAGAAAGCCCACAATAAACTTGGCAGGAAGGTGCCAGTTCCTTTTAATTCAGAAGTCGTACCTCACGGGTGATGTGGGGGTTGGGGGGTGGGGGGGGAAGGTGTTTAAAAACAAAATGCTTTTGGAGCAACAAAATCAGATGTATCAAAATGCAACTGACCACATGTCTTGCTTGTGACTTTAGCATCAGTTTAATTCATACAAAGATGCTTCATGCAGGCAACCCAACCGATGCATTGCAAGAATTATCAAGGACTTTTTAAACATGAATACCACTTGGAATAAAATCCATGTAAACCATGTTTGAATTTTCGTTGCCCCAAACTGCAGCCAAGCACTCGAGTCAACAGATGTGCAGATAAGGAATTCATGGGACTAATGACAAGATCTGGAAGTGAAGTTTCTGATCAAAGTATTTCTACTTCTCTGCCATTATGCTGTGCACTACAACTCCTTCTGGTATATCCATCCCAATCTGCTCCAAATCCAATGGGACTGAGGCAGGCTGCCTCAACCACGGTGAAAGCCACTTCTTTTAATGCTCCAGTTACTCATTTCAACCACACATCAGGAGTCTGTTTTTATTGCCACCTGCAGTTAATCGTGTCTACCTCAGGCATTGCCTGTGCACCCCATGACTTACAGAATAACGTGTGATCTACAGTTCTGGTACAAGGTGGATTTGATGCCAGTCTGCACAAATTGCAATGTTCCATTCAGCTGATGCTTTGGTACACCATGTAAAATGACTTCTAGGTGAAGAAAGAGCCAAGGTCCACCCCCCCCCCCCCCCCCACCCTCAGCCAATACTATTTGACAGTGAGTGCAAGTATATGGAGGATCAAAGTGATTATGGAGAGAACTGTACTTTGGGTTGGGAAAATGAAAATTCTGCTACCTTAATTCAGAATTCTGCTGCTCAGACACATCTGGAAACTTGGATCACTGACAATGGAGTTCAGTGACCTAGTACTCAGAACTTGCAGGGAGGAGCAGCATTCGTGTCTGAAGAACCCAGGATGCTCAACCACTTTTGATGGTATACATTCAATCTCTTCAATATATTGAGGATAGTGGGGACAGATCTACTACATGGGCAGGTTGTGCAGAACCTTCCTGCTTGTAGCTCTCATCCTGGTCCACGTTTTTGTCATGGTTGCCTCCTTCCAGGCTAGTTTCCCCATGCACTCCCCATCACTGGATCAAGTTGTTCAAGAAGAGTTGTACCAGAGCATGATGCGCTGCAAACACAAAACACGAGAAGAGACTGTACTACAGGCTTCAATTGACATAAACTCTGTACACACCACTCATCATACCTTGATGGCTCCATGTGTGCCCGACTGACCAGGAGGGGCCGGCTTGAGTCTATATACAGGTCGGTGCTTGACAACTGGCCAGGTGGGTCCAGCCTCCCAGGTCACCTACCTGCAGGTACAGTGGTTTCCCCCTGCAGTAGGCTCATGGGAGCATAGCCAGTGTTGTGGTTGTATCACTAAGTAGAATGCACCATGTCTGGTCCTTCACCTTTCTACTAGAATCCCTTACATTTCTTCTGGAAGGACTGCACGGAAGGGTCTTGTTCATTAGGATAGATGTGCTAACCAACATTAAAGTTTAACCAAGTTTATTTTTCTTCATTTCATACAATTTAGATGAACTGTGGTTTCATGTTTAAATTAAATTTTGAATCTTCAATGAAAGAGTCATCTGACCACACGTCGCCTGTGGCCTACTTATCTCTCTCTTTGACTCAGCCACAAAGCCTCCAGGTCCTCAGGAATGCAGCATCACAAAGACTTGTGAGGCCACAGTACCAACCTTGTGCACAATAGACAAAGGTGGACCAGAACTTCCTGTCAACATTACAATGAAGCCAAGAACAAAAATTAGGCACCACAATGCTATTTCTGAGGAAAAGAAATCTATCCTTGCTTGGCTAGAACTGTTTGCTGTTCCAGACTCAGGTCAGTGGTTGACACTCAACTGCCTGTTCAAAGAGCACAAATGATGCATGTTCCAATGCTGGAGGATAGGAGCAAAGGATGTCTTGCTACAGCTGTACAAGGTCTTAACAAGATCCCTTCTGGAATCATGTGCAGCGCTTCCTTACCCAACCCATCTTCTTTCCATTGAGGGAGTGCAAAATAGGCTTAAGAAACTGAACCTGATGAAGGGTCCAGGCCTATCTATTTACTTCCTATGGATGCTGCGTGACCTGCTGATCTTCTTCCGCACATTTGTATATTGCACTCTACCCCAATGCCTGCAGACTTTCTTGTTTACTAAACTCAAGCCTTGGGTGGCAGTACTGGCAAACAAGAAGGTAAAGTAATTTAGGCCTGCAATCACGACCACAGAACTGCTCCTCAGCCTCAAGTTCCATGACTTTATCTCCTGTTATCACTCGCTAACACTTTTTGGTATTTATTAGTTGTCTTGCAAGAACCCCAGCTGAACAAAAAGTTTTGCAACTGCAGAATTAATATTTTGTGGTATTGTTAGGATATCAGCCTTAATCAAGTTATCACAGAAATTTCTTGATCATGTTAAGAGATGGAAAAAGAGTGAAAGTTTGAAAATCTATTCAACCATCATCTTGAGCCTTGGGTAATTCTTCTGAGCTTAAAACACTGAGTTTAGATGTGAGCATCCTGGATAGGGCATCTCCATCACATCAACCAACAGTGAAATTTAGCATAGACACTTGATCAAACTCAAAATCCCCTCAATCATTTAACTAATAGCATTATATCATATTTTAATACATTGGAGATAAAAGAAAGGTCCATTTAGCTTTGCTTAGAACTAATATCTCTCCAGAAAGATGCTGCATTATCACTGTTGAAGTACATTTGACTTGGGTTAGAAATGCTGCAGGAAAGTGCTTTTCAATCTTTATTCTTGAATATGATTGCAGTGTTATTTTTGGGCAAAAATTTAGGTTGGTTATTTCGAGAATCATTTTTTCTCTAATGGTGTTTTGTTTCAACCCATTTTACTTGTACATACCACCCCAGGCTGCTTTTTGATAGTCAATTATGAAGGCAGTATGACATTTAGATTTAAGTCTAATCTTCAGAGATGACCGTTCCACAAAGAAACATTTTGCCACAAGACAACTTTTCACATTAAGACCATTTTCAGCAGCTTTTAAACGCCCTCATAGCAATGCTATCTATTCCCAGTGCAATTTCTAGTCATCTATTGTCTTGTGATGCATTTCAAATAAGTACCCATCTGCGGATCTAGTTTTAAAGCACCTTTAAAAGATGACAGCCAACTAGTTTAATGACCACTTAGCTGGTAAAAATAACACACAGTGGTCAAAAGCAACTATTAAGTGTGCAATTCTGTGAAAACTAATGGCAATGCACAAAGTGTGGTACCAGATTTATGGAGAGATTAGGCACGATTTGCAGCTTATGCAGATTTATGAACGAATTAAAGAAGCAGGTTGTCCGCATTCCGGGATCACATCAGTCTTAGGAAGTCAACATAAAGAAAGTAACTGAAGGATTGCGCTTGAGGGGCTGAGGGAACTACGAAAGAAGGAGCAAAAGTAAATTTAGTTGAGATGTTCCTGCCTATCACAAGGTAACCATGTGGTATGCAGAAACCTTTCCACTTTAGGATCTACTGTACTTCAAAACATCCAAATTCTAAAGAGCTAGAATTTGTATCAGAAGGCTCTGGTGAGCATATATAAACAGGAGCAGGTAGAAGAACCAGTTGGCAGAGTCATTTGCGTGACCTGCCCAACTTTCTCAATATTTGACATTTAGAAATTTGCAAATTTTTTTTAAAAAAACAAAATGATAAGAAAAAACTAGAATGCTTAGCTCAAGCAAAACTAGTTCACTGAAATAGCTGTGAGGATGTCGTGTTCATATTACCCAAGGCTTATCCTGATACCCCCCTTCAACGATGTCTCTCCTCGCACATCAGGAAGCTTGATGTTAGGTTCAGGAGCAAGATCTAAGAAAGGGTTCGAACCCAAAACAGAAATCATTCTTTATCTCCCATGATGCTGCTTGATCTACCAGCTCCTCCAGTTGTTTTTTCTTCACTCCAGATTCCAGTATCTGCAGTATCCCATGTGTCTCCCCTTCATACACCCTTCCATCATGTGCAGTGAGCAAGTTACTCCTACATATCAAGTCTGTGCTTCCTGGGGTCGTGGCAAGATGGCGTAAGGAACAGACATGCCTTCCAGTCCTCTCCTGACTCTAACTTCTTGTTTTGTCTTTAAGTGCCCGTTAAAACTTTTTTTAAAATGTTTATAAATAGTATGAGATGTTGAATTAATACCTAATGGTACATTTGTTTAAAAAAAAAGTAAAAGGAAACATCAACAGATTGTTAAAAAATTATATTTTCCGAAATTATCTGAGCCTGCTTGTTTACAAAAAGCCACGACTCAGCGTGAAATGGATCCAGGAAAACAAGCGAAGAATTCGGCCTTGGAGCTCCGTTCTGATTCCGTAAGTCTTTCTGAAGGTCGTTTTCAGCTGCCTTTAGACAAAGGGCTGGCTGGATGCCAGTATTTCAAACAACGTCTACTGAGACTTTGACTGCTGAATTAGCTGGGGCGCCACCAGTTGGAGAGTTAAAGAGTTGTTATTTGACTGCTATACCATCAGTTATATCAGTTCTTCCAGATACTGACGTAACAAAGCTTTTAAAGGAGGTTTGGATCAAAGATAACCCTGATCATCAGCCTCCTGATACTTCTGGGGGGTCTGTGGCAGGGGCTCTTACATGGAGTCAAACTGCAAGAAAAGCTACTAAATTAAAAGAAGGGATAGAAGGTCCTCTGATTCCACAAGAACAGCAGGATCCCACCATGTCTGGATCTACTGATGTTGATATACTTTTCAAGAGTCTTGAACATAAAATATTTTCTTCAATGATGCATTTAGGTGATTCTATGAATAATCTTACTTCTAAGATTAATGCATTGGTGGATGTCAATACTCAACAGATGGCTAATTATGGAGCTTTTAAAGATGAAACTATTGAAAGACTTGAGATGTGTGATCAAGGATTATCTGATGTACAAGATCAATTGCAAGATGTGAATAAAACAATTGAAACGTTACAGATTCAGAATAAAAATTTAGCAAAAATGGTTGATTATTTGGAGAACCAATCCAGACGGAATAATGTGAAAATTGTCGGCTTGCCAGAAGGCATAGAAGGGCCAGATCCAAGAAAATTTTTCACTGAATGGATTCCACAAGTGTTGGGACAAGATAAGTTTTCTGAAGGTTTAATATTGGAACGGGCTCATAGAGCTTTGAGAAGGAGACCTTTTTCAGGACAGAATCCAAGACCTGTTCTGGTTCGCTGTTTAAATTACTGTGATAGAGAGACTATTTTACGTATGGCTATTAGAAATGCACAGCAAAACAAATCTCCTTTGATGGTTCAGAGTAATCGTGTTTTCTTCTATCCAGATTTGAGTCAGGAAATTATGTTTCAACGACGTGAATATAATTCTGTGAAAGAATTATTGTGGAAAAAAGGATATAAGGCAACATTTAGATACCCTGCGGTACTGAAGATTTTTCAGGATGGATATCAACCAAAGTTCCTTGATAATCCTAAAGAAGCTATGGATTTTGCTCAGTCTTTACCAATTACGCAATTCCAGGAATGACGTAGTCCTCCACGGTCTCCAAAGAGGGCAGAGCTGCAAGAAGGGAATTTGATTTCTGGAAGAAATGGAAGAAACGGTGGTCGCAATGGCAAAGGAAATTCATTTAATAGATAAGGAACATTTGAAACTCTAACGTGAATGGGTTGGGCACGTTTTTTATTCTTCGTTTAATTCTAAGGCAAAAGGTGTGGCAATTTTGGTACATAAGAATCTACCATTTTAGTTACAGAGTGAAGAGAAAAATGGTGGAAGATTATTAAAATTAAATTGTACAATCTTTAATGAGGCATGGACTTTGCTTGATGTTTATGCTCCTAATGTTGGGGATACAGCTTTTGTTGTGGATATGTCTTTATTACTTGGACAATCGAACGCTAATGTGATGTTGGGGGAGATTTGAATGTGGTGTTGGAGCCTTTATTGGATAAGTACTCAAGAGTAATTAAGAAGTCTAAGATGGCAATCCAAGTGATTAATATGATGGCAGATTTGAATTTAATTGATATTTGGTGAAGAGTTAATCCTACAGAGAAAGATTTTTCTTTTTATTCCTCATGACATAATTCTTTTTCTAGAATTGATTATTTTTTAATATCAGCACATTTGCAGGATAGGGTTACATCTGTGGAGTATAAGGCTAGATTGGTTTCGGATCATTCATTATTATTATTAGAATATTTGAGTTCACAAGATGTTCAGAAAGCTTCAAGATGGAGATTTACGACGCTATGCTATTACGACGCGAATTTAATTCTGTGAAAGAACGGTTGTGGAAAAAAAGACATAGGGCAACATTCAGGTATTCTGTGGTACTGAAGATTTTTTAGGATGGAAATTAGCCAAAATTCTTTGACAATCCTAAAGAGGTTATGGACTTTGCTCAGTCTCTACCAATCATGCAGTTTCAGGAACGATGTAGTCCTTCAAGGTCTCCAAAGAGAGTAGAGATGTAAGGTGGTATCCAGATTTTTAAAAGAAATGGAAGTAATGGTGATCGAAGTGGTAACGTTGATTTAAAAAAATAAATCTTTTATCTTTTTTTTGAAAAGAGTTTAAATAGTTTAAATAATGATGATAGTTTAATGAAATGGGAGTTGGGAGAGGGAACTGGGTGGGCACTAGTTTCCAGAAGTCATCAGCTACCTGTGAGTTATCTCACACCCAATATTTTGGGGGAGTTACCGCTTTGGGCGGTTTAAACAGGAGGAGGTAGTTGTGATCTCCGACCTGTTCTTTTTTTCTTTTTAATTTTTGGGTTAAGAAGTGAAGGTTTTTTTTTTATTATTTTTTTTTAATAAATAATTATTTTTTTTAAACTCTTTTTGTTTTGATTGTAATTGAGAGGGAATTAGGAGGTTTTTTCTCTCCTTTTTTTCTCTTTTTTTTGGGGGGGGTTTCTCTTTTTTGTTTCTTTTTTAAGAAGATGATGTCACAGAAGATAATAAGTCAAAAATTGAGGATGTTGAATTAGATGAAGAGGAAGATGAGGGGAA